>NC_061119.1:171896815-172042493 GCF_002878395.1 Capsicum annuum
AAAAAAGTAAAATAGTGAAAAAAGAAAAAAAGAATGAATTCTTTTAATGATCAATATGAAAAAAACCTGTTCTTTTTTCTTCTTTTTCTCCACTTTACTTTCCTTTATTTCTTTTATATACTATATTAAAAATTAAAATAAAATGTTTAACGCTCTTAGTTATCTACTATCAACTATGTTAAATGTGCTATATGTTCTTTCAATAAAACATACAAGAGAAGTACACTTAAGTTATGCTAAATGACTTCAATATTAATATTTCACCTTATTTGTCAGTTTTTTTTTTGGTTAATGATTAATTAATAAATATTTGTCTTTCCTCATTTTTTTTTATTTAATAGATACTTTAATATAGAACCTAACATTTCAAACTTTTCTCCTCCTATAATTGCTTATTTACAATAGTATGTAGTAATCTATATTCTTATGCTTATATTTATTTGGTTATCATGTTCAAGTTGTTATTTTAAAAAAAAAATTGATGTTTTTTCCTTATATTTTCCTCAAAAATTTTGTATAAAATTAAAATAACTCTATCAATAAATTTATGTTCACATTCATTACACAATTAAAGAGAGAGAGGAAGGTGAGATGACACTCTTCAAAGCTAGAATTTCTTTACTTTTTTCTCATTTATTTACATTTCTTTCTATTATATTCGTTACATCTTTTTCTCAATTATTGAATTTAAAATGGTGTTTAATGTAAAATGTTTCTTTCATATTAGATTATAAATGTTCTTAAGTAATTGTAACTGATGCTAAATAATCGGACAATGAGTAGTTTACTTCTTATCCTCTATGCAACATATGTACTCATATTTAATATACTCGCAACTGCACCTCTTTTATCCTCATACATGGTACACTTCACCACCTATTGTAAGAGGTAAAATTGAGATAGTTTTCTCAATAAATTTGGACAAATATAGGAGTTTCTCAAATTATATATGCATTAACTTGACAAAATATGTGGATATCAATATTAAAAACTATTATATTGAAGGATTTTGTGTTAGTTACACATAATTTATCAATGAGGTACGTAATTGATTTCAGTCTTTTTTTATAGTGTTTTTGCATTTAGCATTTTAAATCTCTGACAATTATTTAGGTATTAATTTCAATCGCAGATTTTTGATTTATTATTCTTACAAATCAAAAAAGATTTATACGGTTTGAAACTTTGAGACATGATAAATCTATAAATTATGGTGACGGTTGCAAAACCGTTGAAATAGACCAAAAAATCATTGCCATAGACCTATCGCAACGGTTCTGCAAGCGTCTCATAGGTGGGCATTGCAATAGGTCTATGGCAATAGTTTCTACGACGGTTGTCTAAATCGTCACCCTAGGTAGAGCTATGGTGACGGTTTCTACCAACCGTCGCCATAGATAGACCTATTGCGACGGTTATTTTTTGACTTATTGAGACGCCTGTTTTCATCTATTGCAATGGTTGTAAACCGTCACGATAGATGTTATTGCAACGATTGCTAACCGTTGCAATAGCAGCTATTGTGACGCTTTTGTTATTCTGTTGCAACGCTTTTTGACTACCTATTACAACTATTTTATTACTTGTTGGAACGCCTATTTTCATCTATTGTAACGGTTACAAACCGTTGCAATAGATTCTATTGCAACGGTTATGAACCGTTGCGATAGATTCTATTTCAACGACATTAACCGTGCGTAACCATTGCAATAGAATCTATTATGACGACATTAAACCATTGCAATAGCATCTATTACAACGAAATTAAACCGTTGCAATAGCATCTATTGCGACATTTTTGTTATTCTGTTGCAACGCTTTTTGACTACTTATTGCAATGATTTATTGATCTACTGCAACCATGATTTTCAACAATGATTGCAACATGTTATTAAATTGAAACGATTTATATATATAAATAGTCGTATTAATATATATTTTTATTTACATACATAATAAATTATAACACAATATATACACATCACAAAACAAAATCATTCATTAATAATCTCATAATTCAAAATATGCAACAAGCTATTAATTTAAACCCAAAAGTAAAATGTAATCAAGTCCAAATGATTAGTTAAGTTTTTACATACTAGCAAGTTCAAGTCACGATAAGTTTCAAAAAATTCAACACAAAACTATTGATATTAGAGCATTTATCCACAACCCAAAAATCTTCTCAAGTAAGGTCAATGTCTTCATCATTTTCCTTTATCTCTTTCTTCATTTTGGACACCTATAAAAAGAAAATAAATAATATAAATTAATACTTAAATGACAACATAAAAAGTACTATTCCACAACAAAATAAGTACGTAAACCACATATAAGTTAGCTAGTGAAGAGGCAAATCAACCAATCTGGAACATTGATCAGCGTGTATAAACCAAACAAGCCTCCACCACAACCAAAGACTCTTGGGTCATTTGGCATTTGCTGACTAGTGACTAAGGTGCAGCCGTAATACAGCTGAAAGTGTTTAAATCTAAGGAGGCGTTCTCAGGTCTATCTAAACAAATATCACTCAAATATCACTCAGTAAATCATCTCTAGCAAGGGTTGCTATTCGAGTTGGAGTGTTGATCGCTATCACTTTGTATGTTGTTGATTCAAATATCAATTTTGGGGATGTTATTCTCGCACTTTATTTCAAAACTTGGATGACCACAGTACTTTGGCATGCTCCCTCCCTAGAAAGGGTAATTAATATCCATGTCGCCGTATCTAAATGGCTCTCCGCACTTCTTGAATTGCTCGTTATCTTGACAGAGAGATCCCGGTATGTAGATCAAGACAAAGATTACGGTAGTGAAGAGCAAAAAGTATGGAAGGAGTTCTTGATGAATTTATGCTTGATTAGAGGAAATTACCACCTAGAAGGAGAGCAGCTACCTGGTAATAGTGAAAAAAGAGCTTTACCTAATTCTATACTATTCAAGATGAGGAATTATAAGGGACAGAAAACAAGAAGCTACAAAGATTTTACAACCCTCTGTGACCTTGAAGGGCAACAAATAATCTGATATGAAATAACACAGATTTGGTAAGGTAGTTTTTTTCCATGATTAGATAACATAGCCAATACCTGGATTTAGCAACAGTATTTAGTGTACGGAGTACGCCTTGTGGGGATTCTGCAGTAAGCAGCCTCTTTATACTTGGTTTGAGCAAACAACTCTTGGAATCATTGGACAACCTGAAGCTATACCAAGTTAATAGATGTAGGATCATTGTGAATACAGACAACAAATATTCTACAGCACAACTGTAAAAACCAAACAGTAAAATGAACATAGCCTACGCATGTAACACCACTGGAAAATTGGATACACAGTCGTGTTACTCTATAATGAGATGGAATAAATCAATTGAGAAAACATGTACCAACCAATAATTCACTGTACACAAAGTATAGTATTATAGTTCTCTGTTATGCTCAACACCTCCAAGGAAAAAATGGGAGAACTCTCTGTGTAACTTTTTATACATGTATAATAATATTTGCAGATTCTAAATAAATCAAAAAAATAACGATTAATCGAATAGTATATAGTTTATTGTCTCGATAACATTTCATGCGTTATTGATGAGAAATCATAATGGTATGGTGATTGCATTTGAACACTTGACAAAGGCCTAATAGCTCCTGTTGATGTTGTTCCATACATTGGTACTTGACAATGATCTACATACTACAATATGAGATATTTGGTAGAGATTAACGTAAGTATCTTAGGCAAGGCTGAAACTTTAAAGCCTGGATGCGTATTGCTGGTCTGGTTGTAATGAGATAATTAGATGATCCTTACACAACTGATGAGGGACAAATGCAGCATTCACTAACGAGCGCTATTTTTCTTTCCCTATTTCCTGTTTTAACCAATTCTAGAAGATCACCGTCTCTCAGTTGCTGGTTAAACATCAGTTTTACGTATAGATTAGGCTTTAAACGGTGGCCGTTAAGTCTATAAGGTTGTTTACTAATGGTAGCAGGTTGGTCTCGCAAATAAAACTATAACCTTTATGCAACAAGAAGAGAATACACATGGTCTCAACAAGGAGGAGAGTGCGCGGTATGAGTAAATTGCAAACCTCAGAAGATGCCAAGAGTAGTGGATAAACTTGATAATGCACAACACTAAAATTTCAACAGACTTTTTCGGAATAACCTAGCATTTTAAAAAATAAAATATTATATTTTATTAAGCTAGCACCGAGAAGGTACTGCAAAAGATTACCAAGAACAAAGGGAAATTACAATGACTCCGTTATCTATGACATCCTGTGTTCCTTGCACAAAGAAAAAAAGTTGCGGCTACATTTATTGGTAAAGAACTATCTCACTTGAGTAGGAACGCGACATTCACTAGGGTTCTTCTTGTCCTCCCAGGCAGACAGATCAATATTTGAGCCACCAAAGCTAGGAACCTGCAGCAGTTTAAGCATTAGCTCAAAAACTGAATAACAACACCATCTAACTACAAACAACACAAAAAAACAAATGCACAAAGGGATAGTCCTCCGAAACTGTTTCACCTTGTTCCCAATGTTTTGTCCCTTCCGTCTTCACATTAGACTGTTGACATCCTTTGGCCTCACCCACTGCACCCCTAAACCTATTGAGTCTAGACCTGGCAGTTTGAATCAAAATGTAGCAGTAGATGATTAGTGGCTTCCCTGTTCTATCACATAAGAAACCTGGTACACATAAAATTTTCCTCTTTTGTGAAGTATCCAGAGGTGGATGTCATCATTTGGTTATGGGTTTATCTGAACCAAGAACTTTTGAGATGGAACACCTACTAAAATCTTGACTAGTGTTAGATCTGAACCCATAATTGGAACACAATGCATTTTGTTCAGATTATATGGTAAAGAACTATCTCACTTGAGCAGGAAAGCGAGATTTACTAGGGTTCTTCTTGTCCTCCCAGGCAGACAGATCAATGTTTGAGCCACCAAAGCTAGCAACCTGCAGCATTTTAAGTATTAGCTCAGGTTGATTATATAAATCTTTTGCATTAATTCTGCTCTATTCAGATACAACCCACCCAAACAACACAATAACACATATCAAGATTAAAAAAAAATCTTACCACAAACAACAAATTGTCAAAAAGCAAAGTTGAAGGCAGGATATTGAGACATAATGTTCTCTCTATATTGAGAATTAAAGTGATCCGCTATCTAAACAAGAATGGATATAGAATATGTACGAAAAGAAAATTTAACACACGCAAAAAAATAGAACTATAAGAAATTGAATTCATTTCATTAAAGAAATAGTTTTCCTTGTACCTACGAGGATATCCTAGTAGTTGCACTGGTAAGGCATAGGAGTAACAACCTGTAGATTCCACGTATGTATCCCAGCTGTTGTTTGGTAAAGTTTTTCTCGCAATACCTACCCAAGGGAACTATGATGTATGTAAATTTAGTTAACGGCATATTACCTTACGGAACTATAGTGCATGTGAATCTTAATAATGGCATATTACCTTCGAGTTAGAGATTATCAAAGAATGGCACTTCACATTTTTTAGCTATTTACTGAGAGATAACTGAATGAGGATGGTTTTGAGACCCCAAAACACGGGTTTTACACCTAAAAGGGGAGACTTGAATAAGGTCTTTCTTTCTAATTTTCATAGTATTGGAGGGTCTTTTCCTCTTACTTTTGACAAATTAGAGAATCAAAGACAGGTCGCACTCAGTTCATAGTTGGAAGTTTGAATCGCTCTCAACTCGTCGTCCTAAGTTTACTACCTGCGAAAAGCATGAAAATCACGAGACAAGACCCTATTGGATTGACCTTTCTCCTGCATACCTCTTGAGTCAAACTACTCTATTCGGAAAGGGATTTCCAATTCATGGAAATAATAAAATTTCATGTAGTACCTGTTACCTCCCACCAACACTTACACAAAGTAACTCGATCAATAAACTTAAATTGCAGGACATTGACAACACCTGTTAAACTAGGCAAATGTCTGAAAGTCGTAAAAGAGGAAGCCTTCATAGCTTCTAAATATCCCGTTATAATCACTTTTGAATATCCCGTTATAACCACTATATATATAGTTTACTAAAAAAATTCAATTCTTAATTTGGTTACATCAGGTTCATAAATTAGTTTTTAAGATTTTTTGTGCACCTCTTAAAAATGCAGATGGTTAAGAACACATTTCAATCCATGTTGTTCACCCCAAATCAGAAATGGACAAGTTTTTTTCACCAAAAAAATTAATGAAAAACATCTTAATTTCGACGAAACCACCACCAAAAGATAGCTCTACAGAATCAAACAATAAGGTTTCATCACATACAGGCCATTTGGAGAATGGACGTGAGACTCGTACTCAGGTTTTATTTCCTCTTTTCCTATATTATTTTCTTTCTCTTGTTTTGCAAGATTATTTCTTTGGACTTAAAATATTTATACATACTAATACAAAGCACACTTTGGTATCTCCAGGAGCAAATACAGGTAGAGGAGGGGGATGAAAATGAGGATCAAGATGAAGTTCCAAAATATAGAGATTTGATTGCAATCCATGCCGCAAAGCACAAATGTGGTATGGAAACGTTTGGGAGCCATGGAAATTCTAGTAAAGTCGGAAGCCTTAGCATGAACGAACAAGCTCTTGAAAACACAGGGTACTTCTAACCTATTTTGCTTGGACATCTCAAAAATGTACCAAAGGTAGTGTACATTTTTGGAGGATCCAACACAGATACAACAACATTTTTAGAGAGTGCGATTCCGAGCAACGCACAATCAAAACCTCTTTTACATTATCTACCGTACCAATATCGGTAACAACGGTTTCTGTTGTTAACAGTTTCGTACAGCCACATAAAGTAGAGAAGTCAAAGCAATATCAAGCACAGTCATAGTTCCAAAAGACTCAACTTTATCACTAAAATCAAACATTCAACAAAAAAATAATCAAAGCTACAGCAAAATCCTAAAAATTAGTAACATCTACAGCAAAATCTCCAAAAATCAGTAACATCTACAGCAAAATCCCCAAAAATCAATAAAATCTACAGTAAAATCCCCAAAAATCGATAACATCTACAGAAAAATCACCAAAAGTCAGTAAAATCTAATTCGACCAACTACCACAGGCTCATTTGAAAAGAGAAAAAGGAATAGGGTGAGTACTTATTGATACAATAAGCATCGTTTAGTTATAGCTACAGCAAAATCCCCACAAAAACCCAAAGAATTACAGCAAAATCTTCAAAATTCGTCGTCGGCCGATCTCCAACAGAATTATGAAAAATTCGTTGCCGGCGATTAGGGCAATCTTAGATGAAAGTCCACAGAACTAACCTTCAATGATTTAGAGAAAAAGTGTGTGATTACTATTTAGTGATGGTTATTATAAAACTCTATAAGGACGAACATTTAGAGAAAAAGATTGTGATACGATTTAGAGAAAAATTTAGTGATTTAGGGATTTAAGAGTCGGTTTAAGCTTAAGTTTTGGAGAAAATTTTTATTAAAATGTTTTTGTTTTGGCAGACTTAATAAAATATTTTGTGAAAATTGAGGGAAAAAAATAAGCATTGCTATAGCTTATTTTATTTATCTATTGCAATGCTTAATGTCAAATGCGCCGGTTATAGTGTTAAATTAGAGCTAATAGAATAATTATTTATGGCAACGCTTGAAAGCGTCGCAATAGACCATCTATTGCAACGCTTTGTTAAGTATCGCCAAAAAGTTCGTTGCCATAGGGGTAATTTCCAGTAGTGAGCATATCAGGGCAGAGAGTAATATTCAATATCACCAGGAATATTGGAATATTACTGAAGGTTAGGAAGCCAATTCAAGAGTTTCCTCATGCATGGCCTGATATTTTAAATGAATTTGAGCATAGCAGATCAAAGGTAAAGGTTACAAAAGTACTCTGGAAGTTTCCTAAGGAAGGATGGGTTAAATATAATACTGATGGAGCACCTAGAGGGAATTCTGGTATTAAATCTTATGCATTTTGCCTAAGGAATGAACAAGGAGATTTGATTTATGCACAAGGAGCTAATATAGATGATACTTCTAATGTGGAAGCAGAGGCAAGTGCTATTTTACAAGCAACAAGACATTGTTGTCACACATCACAACAAAGTAATATTTAAGACAGATTCTCTACTTATTCAAAAATCGTTAATAAGAGAATGAAGTTATCCATGGAACATAACAAAGTCAATAGAGAAAATTTGGACATTGTTGGAAAATAAAAAAGTACAGTTTTAACATATTATGAGGGATGAAAATCAATTAGCTGATCATTTAGCTAATTTAGCCATTAATAAAGGGGATTTCATAATCACAATTTTACATTAGTTAGAATTCACAGGCAATGTCCTTACTTAAGATTGTCACCAACAAAGGGGTCAGGGGCTGGGAAGGTTATAGCTTAGTTGTTCACATGAAAATATTTATAAGCCAAGGAGACATGAAACAGAGTGAAAAAAGCTATCTAGCTTACACTACAGCAACCAACAAAAAGGACTTGCAGTAAAAGGGAAGGGTTACTTGGGTGGTTTGCAATTCGTAAACCTAAAGAGTATATTACTATCCAAATACTTAGTGATTTTGGGCATCCCATTATCTCCATATTAGCCATAGCTACAAAAAGAAAAGGGTCAGAAAAATCAATTATGACTGAAAAAAAAGACAGAGAGTAGGTACTGAGCTTACTAAAAAAAGTAATAATCTTCAGGGGCCTAGAACCCTCAACAGAGCACAAAAAGAAGATAAAATTTCCATCCACCCGAGAGAACAGCTAGGATTAACAAAAAAGAGGAAAAATAAGTTGAAAATGAAGAAATAGTTAAAACAAGACAAGCATGGACACTTACTTCTGAAAACTGATATATGCAGATATAGCAACCATCTAGGGCATAGAGTTGATCACCCAAAGCTGGTACAAGAGGAAGCTACGATTCAGCAATGGAAGCGAAAATATTTTTTTCCGGTGTCTTAGGGTTACTGAGGTTGAAGACGGATAAAAATGGATTACGAAACCCTAAATTTTTGCTTATATCTAATAGAGTAGGTAGCATTGGGTCGGGTCATTGGGTTATCAGATAGGAGTAGGGCCTTTAAATTTTTGTTTTTTGTGTGTTTTCGAATGGGTTGACCCATTTGTGTGTAAAGACTTTTTTGTTTGTTTGCTCTATTATTTATAAAATTCTCAAATTAATTAAAAAACAAACTATAAATTATGTAATGGTCAACTCAACCTTTAATTAACTCCTTTAATTAACTATAAATTGTTAATGTCTATAAAGTGCTATATTATTCATAAACTAAAATATCTTTAATCAATATTTACTTGATGATAAGGACATGCTACTATAGTATTTATATGAGTCTTCTTCGCTCCTAACTAGAAGGTCTCAGGTTTGAATCATTATGATTACTATGAAGAAATATTGTTAGAAGCAATATCCATTGGAGACCGAGCAAAAAAATCTAAAAATTAAAATATGAGTCCTCTTTCTCTAAAAATTATTTTTAAAGTAATTTTACCTTTATAGAATATGATAATTTTCGACTTAAGAACAAAGAGTAGTAATGTTTCTATCCGATTTTATTATGTCTGACGAGGAATTATGTTGAAAATATATGCCTAAAGAAATGGCAAGTGAAAAAAAAAAAGAATGCTAATCTTTTTTAAAAGAATATTTAGCAAATTTAAGGAGTATTTTGTGTTAGTGAAATGCCTAAGTATGCAATTAGTAAAAGTACTAAAAATTCAATAGAAGGTACGTAAAAATATTACATCATTTCTTTCGTCCTATTTTATGTGACACAATTATGTATTCGATGTGAATTCAAACATACACGCTTCAAGTTTTTAACAATGAAATTTACATGTTTGATAACTACATACAAAATATTATATACAACGAAATAGTCAAAATACTAATTATATGAGAAATTTAATAACAACATATCCGGTTTACTCCCACAAGTAGAAATTAAAATACTATAATATTTATAAAACAAAGAGTGAGTTTCAAAAATTATGTAAAAGTGAACTCAAACGAGATGGAGTATTTTATTTTTTTGGAGTTTTTTTTCTCAAAATAAAAGGAAGTTGATAATATTTTTTATAAGTGAAAGTCTCAAAATATTATTAAAAAGACATTTTATTTCTTTAAAACTATATATTTGTGAAGAACATGAGTGTCCTTTTTTTAAATTTAAATTAATAAGATTATAATAATCGTGCAAAGTGCGGATTAGTTGCCTATTTTGTTTGATAATTTAAAATTAATTTTTAAACAATTGGGAGCTTTTCCTTCTTTAAAAAAATTCTATCATATATTTATTACATCTTATTATATTGCATGTGTTATAAAAAACTTACATATATTTGCATTCTTTATTTAAATATGATGTACTTCCTCTGTTTGTTTTAGTTGACCCTCTTTTTAAAAATATTTATTCTAATTTAGTTGTCCCATTTAAAAAATCAACAGTCTTATTATGCTCTTTCAGATCTACCCATATAATTAAATGATTACAAAAAATGTATATACTCAAATTTATATTTTCAAAACATAAGTAATAATACTAATTTGGTAAATAAATTCATAATATATACTTTTTTTTAAGAAAAATGTAAGTCAACAAGGAATATATTTCGAAAAGGAGGGAGAATGTTCAACTTCCTTCTACCTAATAAGACCAAATAAGTATGGCTTAATCAATTTTTAAATAACAATCACATATAAAGTTAATGGATATGCAATAACTTAGTTTTTTCTTTCTCCTTTTTCTTTTTTACGTTTTTCGTCTGAGGCTTTCTGCAATGTGTAAACACAATGAATAACTTTTTGGTTATTCAATCCATATTTCATAGCAATTCTTTTGGAATTTACAGATCACATACTTTATAAGTTGTCTCCGTTCCCCTTTTTTTAAGAAATTTTTTTTAGTTCACATTTAGTTTCACAGATTGTTAGTGCTAAGTTCTTGATCTGTGACCCTTTTAAACAATGTAATATTGTCTTTTTTAGAATATGAAAATCTCATTTATTATTTCTCTCATTGAGTTGATTAGACATATCTCTTTTGCCAATTTTTTTATTATTTGATTTTCATTTATGTCCGATATCGAATATGAGTCTCTCTAATTCAAATTTGAACCATTACACAGGGCTCATTCGGTGGAATTATTCCCTATCAAAGATCTGTTCATATCTTAGGCTCGAAACAAATACCTTTTTCCAAGATTCCTATTTATTAATTTCTCCTGTGTGTTGCTGTACTATTAAAATTCATAATTATAACTCCAACATTTTTCCCTCATGATGTTTATTTATGTGCTCTTTAGTAGTTTAACTTTTCCTTCTCCTTAGAATTTTTCCGCTTATTAGGCCGGGGGGGGGGGTTGCGGAGGGTCAGTGATGCTGCATGACTGGCTTGCAAATTTCAGTTGTTTTTAATTCTCTCTTCATATTCATGTATAATGGTAACTAATTATATGTGATGCTGCATGACTGGCTTGCAAATTTCAGTTGTTTTTAATTCTCTCTTCATATTCATGTATAATGGTAACTAATTATATGTACCGGCTATTCATATCCCCAGTTATGTCATTGTTTTTTTGTTTTTTTTGTTTTATCTGCTATATGCATGTTTCTCTTTTAATAAGAAACCCTGAATAGACCCCTGCATCACTTTTTTCCTTTCTGTCAATTTTTTCCACCAAATTAAATAGGGAAAATTTCAAAAAATATACTCCTTCTGTTTTATAATAAATGAATTATTAGATTTTGGCACACATATTAAGAAAAAAAATATTAAGAACATAAATTTAACACAACTTTTTATTTTACCCCAAAAAAAAAAGTTGACTTTGTAATACCTTTTCAAAAGTTAATTGGTTATCAAATCATGAGAGTAAATTTAAAAAAAAATTCAATGATTTATTTATTTTGAAACATCAATAAATATTTCAATAATTTACTTATTTCAAAATGAAGGAAATACCTTTTTAAAAAATTATTTATATTTACATAGCCCATAAAATTAGTTACACTCACATAGCCTCATTTTTACGCGATATACAATTACGATATACAATTATATATATATATGTATATATATACTCTTTCTCTTTATATATTAGCGAATAGAGTTGGACTAACACAGCTTTAAAACCTTGCACAAAAGCAACATATATTGAACCATATGGATAAATAGGGGCAAATTGGTCATTTTGAAAATTCATAACTTGTATCCTCTTTCAGTAGCTAACACGTGTTCTATTAGCTACTGAAAAACCCATGAGTGTATCTCACTCGATCACAAACATCAAGATTTCATCCCTCTTAATCCCAATTTCAACATCATCACCCATTAACCCTTCACTCAAACCCTAAAACACTCTACATTTATCGTTGCCACACTGCCCTTCGACGAACCTTCTCCTCCATAAGACCTCTGCAATGATCTTGCTAAGTTAATTCCTCGGTGAAAAGATGGAAAACGGCGTTGTAGAAAGTGAGTTTTGAACTTGAAGCAACATTTTTTTGTTTTGGGTTTTGTAGGAGAGAGTTGATCATGACCTTTTCTATTTGGAGTTGAAAAGCAAAGAGGAGATCGTTTTCGGCGGCTTTAGCAGTAATTTCACGGCGCTATTCGTCCAGTAGGGCGGGTAGATCGTCCTTAACTTTCATTTTCTCTTTGGAGGTTTTAGGAACTGTTAAAATGGATATGAGTTATTCACCTTCTGCAGGTTTACTCTATATTGGAGACTCTCAAGAATATGGGAAAGAGTATTAAATAAGTCTTGGAGTGATTTTGGTTAGCTTTTACAGTTTGAAAAAATGATAAAATACTCATACATTCTCTGGAGTTTTTGTCGATATTTATTTTTGAACTATGATTTTCTGTTGGATATTCTAAATGCATGTTTTGTTGGTCCATGATTTTCACACCGACGCACATGTGATGTTTGACAATATGTCTGAAATAATTGATTCTTTAGCAATCCCTTAGTCCAAGAAAAAATTAACTCCAACAATGTTCATCTCTTGAGATTTTGTTAAGTAATCTTATTTTTGGATATTTTTCCATTTTCATTAGAATTTTTTGTCTATACTTTATCAATTTTTGATTTATCAGAGATTTGTCTGCTTCTGTTTCATTGTGTGTAATTTTTCTGTAATGTTTTCTTTCTGTTGCAGAGATCTCAATTCATCACTTCTGGCAGGAACTCTCGAGAATTTAGTTCTCTAGAATGATATTAAGTTTTGTCCTTTGTATAAGTCCATTGTCAATTTATAGGTCATCTATATATGCATTGTGCCTTTATGCAAAGTGGTGGCCGAGAATGATTCTCTTGGTTTCAAGTTTTTTTTGTGGTACTATTATTTATTTTCCATGAAATTGGGTCTGAAATATGGTTTCGTCTTAATTCATTTAAGGAATGTCTGTTTTATGACCGGATCAGCGTTAAACTCAAAAACTATTTCCTTTCTTTTATACAGTTACCAAATGTTAGTATTTGATTAATTCTGCCGCATTGTCATGGTTGAAGGGACATTCTGAGAATACAAGTATGTGAAAGTGCAATTTCCATTTTATCATGGCAGGCTGCAACTCGCCTGCATGCAGCCGAAAAGTTGATGCTTTTATTTAGCTGTCTGTACCAATAACCGACCTGTGAACACCCCTACCCACAAGAACCATATCCTACTATTTCTAGCATATTGGTAGTTACTGAAGTTCAAATATCACCTCCTTCTGGTTGTAACTATTGTCTGACGATGGAACTACTTTGTGTATTATCTCATACACCTTGTTGGTTATTTCTTCATGTATAGTGATTACTTCTCCAACGGAGTTCTGGGAGAATGTATACAAGCTATCTTATAGTTCCTTTCTTTGTTCAATGATGTTAAATATGGTACTGGACTGACTGCTTTGCTTTGAGTTTAGAAAATGGAACTTAAAATCTAAATCCTCGAGGGAGGTCGCTCATGTAGTAGAGCCTGCTGCCTCTAATCATTTAGGTGGGAGTTCAAATCAGCAAACAAGGAATGAGAAAGACCACTTTTGCCTTGAGGTGGAGTGTGGGTGAATTGTCGAAGTCCGTAGGGGGCGTTTGGCCATGCGAATTGTTAGTACTTGAGAAAAGCAGTTTCTGTTTCCAAAGGAAAAAAGTGATATTTGAAAATTGGAGTAGTATTTGGCCATGAATACCAGTTAAAGCTGTTTTTGAATTTTTGCAAGTAACTTGGAGTGAAAAAAGTGAAAAAAAAATTATGGTGTTTCTGAAATTCCTGAAAAAGTCAACAATTGAATTCGGAGTTTTCGAGAATTTTATGGCCAAATGCCCCCTGAATCCCCAAAAGAGATCATTTCAAAGGAGATATGTTACTCCCTTTGTTCATTTTTATGTAGCATTATAACCATTTGCGGTGTCAATGATATTTTCCTCTTCATGATGTCATCTTTATTTTTCTTCTCATGTTCCAGAAGAGCAATGACGAAGATCATATTTTTCGGGCCTTTCTACATGCCGCCCTTTTTTCTGTTGTTGCTTTTACTTCTTTCGGAGTTGTCTGTTTCAAGCCTCATTTGTTTGTCATGTTAGATATGTGAGTATTTTTGTTCTGCACATAATTGAAGTTTTATTTATTTGTTGCAGTGTTTGGGTTGCAAGACGACCTCCAGGTTATGCATTCATTGAGTTCGATGATCGTAGGGATGCTCTAGATGTTGTTGGCGATCTAGATTATATAAATTGAATAGTGTGCATCATATATCATTAGCTGGATGGTTTGTTGATTATAGCTAACCTTTTTTAAGTGATAGTGATGTACAAGTTCGGGTTGTCAGCATAAGCTTCCATTTTACTTTAGTCAATTACTTGAAAAATGCTGGAAAGTTGTCCAAAGCGCATGAAGTAATAAGACATATGGTGGATAAAGGACAGTATATCAATCTTTTTCCAAAGTTCAAAAGATATAGAAGATGCTAAAGAGGTAACCAATGCAAAACTAAGTTGGCTAGAATAACACTCTCATTCTTCCACCAACTATGTTAATTTGATACTTTTATGGAGTTATATTATGTGTTCGATGGACTTTTGATATGCGAAGTAACAATGATGATGAATGTTGTACAGGCTAAACCACTTTTTATGTATAAATGCTGTCAACATCATGCATTAGTTCTGTGCTTATTCCTCCATGTTCTGAAGTTGAATAAGCTTACCATAAAACCAGGTAGTATTGCTGCTGTTGGTGCTTGCAATTTGACTGGTGTCATAAGTTCGCAGGTCCACCTCTCGACCACATGCCCCAAAAAAGCAGCGACCTAGGGAAAAGGTACCAGATTTATTTCTTAATTGTTGGATCAGTAAGCAAATAGAGTAAAGGTACGAACTTTATGAAGTTATCACATTATGTCATTCCATTATCTGGCTTCTTTTTGCAAGTTTAATGAAACAAAATGCTTTGCTTATTCAAGCCTATGAGTATCAATGCACTTGTAGAATTAATCATTCAAATTAGACCATCATCTTATTACTTTTTAATCATTTCTCAAGTTGCTAATGTCTGGATTCCTAGAATTCTAGACCCTTAATTATCAGTGATGATTTCCATCTCATCACTTGAATGTTATGCTATCTTACCCATTGTTTAGACTATGAAATGTCCGCCTCTGATTAGTTTGCTTAGATATTCTTACATCTAATTATACTGGATTGTGATCTCAAAATATTTCACCGCTGTCCGTAGACATGGTGTTATTCTATGTTCATGATCTTTCACCTGCTCCTTTGGCAAAAGAAAAACTCTTGATGGGAAAGAATGCAAAGTGATGATGACAAGATATTTTCTATATAGGCTGGTTGAGGTGAATATGCAGGGAAGCTTTTCTAATTTGCTGATGATAGGAGCTATAAGATTTTTGGATGACACCTGTTAGTTGCATTTGAAGTAAAATTACTTCAAACTTTAAAACTATAGTTTGTGAATAGATAAATTTTAAAAATCATATGATCATGTTAATTTGTCGAGCTCCATTTAGTTATTGAGAGTAAGGAGCAACATCTGTGAATAATTTTGCCAACAATAATTGCCTTTAGGTAAGGGTAGGACAAATTACATCAGTTTCTTTCCCATATTTGATGTTATTTCTCTTAAGTCTTAAATCAAATGCGTTGAACTATATACACTAAAAGCATGCTCCAAATTAGTTTGACATTTGGTTGAGTCTAACCTCAGTTCAAAACGCACATGCATTCTATAACGGTGCATAATACTTCATGTTGTGCTAAAGTAGTATTTCTCTTTGGCATACACGAACAAATAATGTTTTATTCATTTTCCTAATTCAATTCAGTTGTATCTATTGATCAATTATACAGGTCTTAGAAAATCTACATCAAAACGAAATAATGAAACTATAAAGCTACGTGACCTCAGCGACGATGAAGTGAAAAGCCATTTGCCGTTTCTCTTTTCATACAGGTATCATAGAATTCTTTATCAATTCTGTCGATTCACAGTTTCTGATATACATGGTGCTTGATATTTTGACATACAGATGGAATGCTACTTAAATTGCAGATGTACATTCATCATGTATAATGACTCTCAAGCTGACACATGGGTTTTATCATGAGAATGGATTGCTTTATTTTTAGTAGTAAGAACTTGAGAAAGTAAGGCCCATTTTATAGATTATCTGAGGATTACGTGGCAGGTTTGAGTTGCTAACTATGGTGAAGAAGAAATCTGACATGTTAGTGAAAGCCAATAATAAGGAGGTTGAAATTGCTTCAGATGTTGAAATGGATCCCGGCTTCTGGCGTGACACCATGGACTTGTATTTTATTCAGGACAAGGAGTCCAGGGGGCTTCAGCAAGATAATCTTATATTCTTTGTTAACAAAATAGTACAGCTATTTCCATCTTTCACTTTGTTGTCTGGCTATTAATTTGTAAGTTGTTGGAATACTTTGTGGTGCAGGGTATGCAGGGACATGGATCAAATGCAGGTAAAGAAGTTAACACTTGCAACAAGAAGAATGATGAAAAACATAGCAACACCTACAAGTTTAGATAGTTGTTGGAAGAGCACCATTCTCATGTAGAGACATATTATACGTATGTTTTTCTTAAAGCTACTACTATTTATGATTATTTATCCTTTGACTTCAGTACAATCATGACAATGGCCATGACCCTCTATTATATATATATATATGAATAATAAGTGTATAAAAGGTTAAATTATAGTAGCTGAACATAGCTTGATTAAACTGACCAAGTTTTGTATTAGGAAATTGTATGTACAGATGCGTGGGGATGTATCAAAAGTTGAATGGTGAAGGTTTCTTTGCAACAACCTTAGCTGCCCAAAATAGATTTTCAAGCTATACATTGCTTTGCTAGAATGAATGCTTACAAAGAATCGTCTAATGTAGTGGGGAACTGTTGACTCAGCTAAATGTGTACTGTGCAATTACACGATGGAGAGTCATAATCACTTATTTTTTGTGTGCACATACTCCTCAAGGATATGAAACAAGATGCTGCAATGGTTGGGGATTACACGATTTGCCAAAGATTGGATAAAAGAAATGGAATGGGCAATCATCAACAGAAGTGGAAAAATGTGAAAGCTGATTTCTACATATTGTGTCTAGCATATACCATCTATCATATTTGGTTAGAACGAAACACTAGTGTGTTTTAGAAAGAACAGAGGGAGAAAAGACACACAGTTAGGTAGATCATCCAGAAAGTATATGTACGGGGCTCTATGAAGCAAAAACTGGTTGAGCAGATCGATTTGATGAACTACTATTATAATAACTCAAACTTCTAAACCAAGATATGAATCTTTCTTTAAATATGTATCGACACGAACCCCATGATTTCTTATATTCTGTAAGTGTTAAAGATCAATTCTTTAGTGTGGGAAGAGCCTTGAATATGAATAAAGGTTATTAGGAACCTCTAATTAACTCAAAGATGAGCTGAAAGCTCCTTTACTGATTGAGTTTCAGCATAACATTTTATTAGGGTCAATTTCAAACAAGTACTACTACTAGAATGTGAAACTTTTTTAGCCAAGACCCACTATATATTAATGTTCTTCGTGTCTTCTTTTTAATGCCACTGACCGCTAGTTAATCGATTCCAGAGCAGAAAGTTATGAATATTTTACCATAAAATAATGATCTGACCGTCACATTTGGAAAGGTTTTGCGGACTAGTTTACGGACAAAGACCTTTTTATGCACCCAAAAAACCTAGTGGAAATCAAGAAATGCAAGCAATTATTTTGAAAAAGTTACTGAAAGCCTTATGCGGTGGTAAAGCACTTTTTACGGTTCGCATAAGACTCCAACAGGATTTTTTCAATATTTTATTTAAAAGGCACTTTGGCCCTTTCTATATATTATAAATTGTTCCTCAACTCTTAAAACCCTTCAGTTTATCAGAGTATAAAAGAGAGGGTATAAAAATCTCTCCCCTTCTTCTCCAAACTTCCATGTCCTAATATTAAAGTTTCAAGGATACCAAGATCAAGAGCTATTTCAATTTCAGGTATGTAGAACTTCAATAATGATTTTCTTTCATTCTTATGTCCAAAATTCTTCATTTTTCGTGAATTTATGATTATTGTTAGAGTTTATAAACACAACTTCAAATTTCTCCTTTATTTTGAGAAAATTTCACGGGTTTCCTGAAGTCTTTATGCATGGTATGGTCTCTATGAATACGACATATATTTTTACGCTTAGTAAAATTTTTTTTGTTGTCCTTTTTAATATTTACATTATTTTTATACACATGGTTTCTTGAAATTATATCTCAAGTATGATTTTAGATTTTTTATGATACTATGGATAAGATTTTCACATGAACTTATGATTTCTATCTAAACTATGATTTATGCGTCAAGATATATACTTTTAAAATTTCTTATGAACTATGAACTCTACATTGAAGAGACACGATTTTCAATATATGATTTATGGTAGGATATGGAGCTTAAGTTCACTGCAACAAGATTTATGAACATCATGATATCTAGATATACCCAATATGATTTATGATTAGTATGACATCTATATATACCATCAATGTTTATAAATAGTTTCTTTCAAATGTAAGGTTTATAATTAGTATGATAACCAGATATTTCATCAATGATTATGAACAGTTTTTTCACAAACATCAAGGTTCATGAGCAGTATGACATTCCAATATGTCATTTTCATTTATGAGTAGTTTTGACATTCAGATATGTCATATGATATGATATAAGCACTAGTCTATTCTTGGGAGTAGTATCTAGCACCGAGAGAATAAGAGTTCAAATAAATTCAAGTTTCATAACTATGTATCGTCGTCATAAGATAAGGGTTTTTGATTTGTCGAGGTTGACCCCTTTGCACTTTTTCAGGTACACTTCAGATCCTTGTGTTTATGGTTTGAGCTTTGACAGTTTAGAACAACCTTTTCAGTGTGGGTTTATCACACTAAACTACGTATTGTTCACATGGTTTATGTCGATTATAAGATACTCTCATTCATGAAATTTTACTTCACTGTTATGATTTTCATAATATGATCCTTGATCATTTTTGTATGACTATAGATATACATTCCTTCAAATATAATTTTCAAAGTATATGATTTCATATGTGGATTATCTTTCAGAAAAGTCCTCTTTTTTAGTCTTTAAATAGTTTTACTTTTAGTTGATATGATCCTTATGAAATCTATACCTTTTGTCATTTTTTTAATGCACATTAATTTAATGTCCTATGTCTTTTGATTAATCCCTACATACTTAGTACATTCAAACACACTGATCACATATCTCTTCTGCGTACATTTTTCATATGTGATGTATATTCAGGTGCTCATTGTCATGTTCGTGGCTAGTTTAGATTGCATTTTCAACCAGCAAGTGATGAGTTCTCCTTATTCGAGAACTCCAGACAGTTAGTAGTCATAGCATTTTATTGCAGTTCTTATACATTAATTAGAGATAGCTGGAGGTCATGTCCCAATTAGTTGTTGTCAGTGTTAGTATAGACTTCATAGATAGTTAGTTAATGCATTTAGTTCTAGTTTCTTTTTCACAATATAGTTGTTGTACAAGTTTTTAGCTAGTGATGTAATGAACAAGTTAGCCTATGATCTTTCTCTCATACAGTGTTTTCCAATTTATATGTTTCTATTTAGCGTCTCATGATTTATGTCAATATCAAAAGTTAGCTTGGGATCATTTATGGTTCTAAGCATCGTGTTATATTTAGGGTGTAGTTTCGATTAATGACAACTATCCTTGATTGATATATATTGCATAGGTAGGGTAGTTTGTTTCCCGATTTATTGTGAAGGTTTGGAGACTTCTATCTAACCAGTTAAGAATTTTATTGTGATTGACTACTTGGTGAATAATATACGTGTTAGTTTCCAAAAAAGGTGTAGAAAAGCGTTTTATAAATTTTTACACTATTATACATCTCATACATAATTATACACGATAACCCTTCTCTCTTACTAGATTTCTTTTTTCTTCTATTTATTTTTGTCACCTTGCTTATAGCACAAATTATATTGTTTCAACAAGAATGGCCAAACTCACATCTCTTCATGCTCTCGAGCTTCATATTTTGTATTGGTATCTTCCATCGCCCTCTTCTTCTCAACCCACAGAAAAACGAGCTTCTCATATGATGCTTTAATGGTGATCGGTCAATTTCACCTTTCAATGGTGAAATTGACAAGTTTTGTAAAGCTTTTAAGAATTTAGACAATGGATTTTCTAGGATTTGAAGAGCTCAATAATGAAGCTGAAAAATGAGTCCCGTACATAATGCTTTAATGGTGATGTGCTCAATTTCGGTGTTTTGATGCTTTTAATAATTCAAATAATGCCATTTCTAGGGTAAACTAATTAAGGGTGACCAAAAAATTTCAAAACTTAAAAAAGTGACACAAGTCTTAATTGTGTAATAGATGTGATAATTTTAAGATCAGAGTTAATGCCTCTAATTTTAAAACATTCAAGTTTAATTATTTACACAAAGGCGCTACTTTCCGCACCCCTCCTCCTCCACACCCTTTTGTTGCCACTGTCACCGCCGCCACCTTCTCTTTGATACCATCAACACACTCTTCTTCAACTATCACCATTTCCCCTCTTATACCACCACCTTCTTTAACCACAACCACCATTTCCTCCTCCTACACCACCACCACTACCACCATAAAAAACAACTATATTATCCTTCACCGTCACCACCACCAACATCACTTTCTCTTTCTCCACAACTACCATATTTTTCATTGGCTTCTCTTCCATGCACACCTTCTACTAAAAAATTAAGCAACTGTTGAAAATGTTGTAGAAACTATCGTAATTGCTATATCAACTACCATGTAGCAACTATAATAATTGGTTCAACACAACTGTAAGACCCCACAAAGTTTTCTTGTAGTTTGATCCTTGAGCGTGTCAAGTGAAGTGTAATTTCGACCGTAAAAGATCAAGAAAAGACTTCTCAAATGATTAGTGTTTTAATCTTGTTGAATTTTCCTGAAAATGACTTTCTATAGTGTAGAGAATTGAAATATCTTTCCAACGATACCAATTTCGTCCAAACCCGGCATCAGGGTGGGAAGTTATGACCGTTTTATCGAGAGTTATTGGAACCGCCCAGGTGCGACGGACAGGTTGACGGACCGTCGAGTGTGCGACGGACCGTCGCAACCAAGGAAGTAACTCCCTTTTTTGGCCTAAGTGTGATGGCCAGGACGACGGACCGTCAAGACTACGATGGACCATCACTGAGACCGTCGCCACTGAGGCAGTGTGGCCTCATCCTAGCCAACGTGCGACGGACGATCCAATGGACCGTTGAGTTTGAGATGGACCATCGCTGAGACCGTCACATTGAGGCAGTGTGTGCTTTTTTTTACCGACGTGTGACGGATGATCCGACGGACTGTCAGGCTAGCGACGGACCATCGCTCCGACCGTCGCAGCCCTCGTTTAGTATTTTAAGTCATTTTTAAAAGGGACTCTTCGGTCTTCCACTCTTTTATCAACCAGATATATTCCAAACAAAGAAAATGACTTCATTCATCATCCAAAACACAAGAGAGCTAGGGTTTCTCCCTCAAGATCAAATCTAAAACTCTTCTCCAAGAAATTAAAGAACTCACCATAGATTCTACAAATTGAGTTGAGATTTAAGTTCCCTAAGTTCAAGGGTTGCAATAACCCTCTCTCAAGAATAAGAAGAAGAGTTTGAAGCAAGATTATTCATACAATTTCATAATCTAAGGTATGTGGGGTTTTGAACAAGGGTAATCCTTTCACCCTTGTGCCCAAAGGCTTATTTAAACTATAATTTTCTGCAATCTATGAGATTTTACATGATATTTAATTAGGGTTTTTCATCCATTGTTATTGATTGCAATATCTTGACGTTTCCCATGAATTGAAAGTTAAATAACATGATTTTACATGTTTTCTTAAGAAATTAAAGCTGGATTTATACCCTATGTTGTTACTCCTTGAGAATTTAAGAGTTTCAATGTTCTAGAAATTGAAGTATATGAGTATGTTGATATTTTGAGACAAATTGCTCTAACTTCTAGATTTCTACATGAATTATGAATCTATATGCTATCTATTATGCACTATGATGAGTTTTAACTTGAGATTGAATTATGGGTCATTAAGCCCTACTTGAGACTTGCAATTTTATGAACTATTGTGCTATAAGCACCCATGATTTGAGTATTTTGATATTATTGGGAAATGTTTTGACCTAATGGTCATAGAGTTTTGAAATCCACTCTACCACATAAGATTACAGATTTGATTGTTGGTTTCTTATGAACTATGAGATTATTTTGAAAGTGGATTTACATGAGATGAGCGAGATAAACTTAAGGGAGTAGTATTTAGCACCGAGTTGGGTAAGTTGTCATGGTTTCTTATCCCAGAACTACGTGCTACCGTAGGTTTGAGATTTTGGGCCTAAGGTCGAGATAAGTGATCACTGAGTTAAGGTTATACTCCTTGGCAAGAGTATGACGCCTCTCCCCAACGTGAGGTTTCTTCCTTAGGAGGACAAGACGTTGGACTTCATGTATCTCGCATGGTTTATGTCGGTTAAGAGAACCTCCCTAAACTAAATTATTTTCCATTGAGATAGAATATTTTTCCTAAAGCTTTGAGATGAGATATTTTCTAAAGTGAACAAATTGCTTTTGAGTATTTTCCAAAGAAAGAAGTAGTTTTCTCTACTAATAATAGTTGATCATTAGTTTTTGAACCAAAGTCATATGATTTCGATTTCCTAGTGTTTGAGTTCAAAAGAGTTATAAGTTCTTGAGCAATAAAGAAGTTCTACTCTCCATGAGACATTTGTATGAGTTCAAAGTATTGTTTAAAGCTTCATTCATCCTATGAGTAATGAGAATAAGAGGAGAGCACAGATTTTAAAGCCAAAGTCTAATGACTCACGAGATTTGTGTTACATGCTTCCTTCTACATGATTTATGAGCTTTACATTTTAGACTTATTCAAGCTATGTGAGTCATTCCTATTTGCATGAATGATTTGATTAAAGAGTATTGATATTGTTTTATGTAAATGCATAAAGAGTATTGATATTGTTTTATGTAAATGCATACACCCCCATATACTCAGTACATTCCTAAGTGCTGATCCACATATACGTCTATGTGCTACATTGTCTTATAATATAGGTTTAGGTGCTCAGTCCCAGCCTCGTCAGTGATTCCCAAGTACCTTCATCTACATTTATACAGTGGTGAGTCCTCATGGTTCGAGGACCCATCTTCAAACATTTCAGTATTTGAGTGTTTATGTTATTACTTTTAGTTCAGTTTGAGCCAGTTGGGGACCTGTCCCAACGGCTCTCGAGTTCGTGGAGTAGTAGAGGCTTTGTTAGACTAGTTATAAGACTGTGGTTGTGTTGAGATTTCCAGTATTGTGGTCATTTGGACCGAGTATTACCTTCATATTTCCTTTCATTTGATATGACAGTGCCAATGTTTTGTACATTTCTTCTTGAATGAGCTATTATGAGAAGTGATGGGCTCAAAGGGTTAGCTTTGGGGCTACTTGTAGCCC
The DNA here is from genome assembly GCF_002878395.1 of Capsicum annuum. Classification (NCBI taxonomy): domain Eukaryota; kingdom Viridiplantae; phylum Streptophyta; class Magnoliopsida; order Solanales; family Solanaceae; genus Capsicum; species Capsicum annuum. The sequence goes on from NC_061119.1 coordinate 171,921,006, forward strand.
TAAGAACCGGTGATGTCTCGGGAAGTGATTTTGGGTCATTACAACAACCATTATAGTAGTTGGTGCAGAAAGTATCATAACTGTTGTAGCAATTATCGTAGTTGTTGTAGCAATTATTATAGTTGATGTAGCAACTACCACAGTTGCTGAAGTAACTATCACGGTTGTTGAAGCAAATATCATAGTTGCTTGATTTTCTGCGATATTTCTTTAATCAGTTTAAAGAAATCATTTTTTCAAAGTTCTCAAAATAAAAAAATAGTCCATAAAAATAAAAACAAAAAAGATAAAGTGAAGAAAAAGAAGAATGCAATAAAAATAATGAACATCCTAGTAGTGACGAAAACGATAAAAAAGGCAGAGAAAAAAAGAAGAGATGAAATGGGAGGAAAATATGTAGAGAGAAAGCAAAATATAAAAGAAGATGGAGAACAGTTAATCTTTGAGAGCAAAAAAAGGAGAAAAAGATAAGAATAATAGAAATATAAAGTGTCACGATCGAATTCATGGATCGTTCGGGCACCTACCTAATACCTACCCTAGATAGGAGAACTCTTACTACCCAACTATTCATTTAGTCTGGAAGTTTACATAATTCATTTTTCAATTACATAATTCAACCGACTTATATATAATAACTCTGGTCTAATACATTTGGTAAGTGAAAGTAATATGGAATAAAGTCAACAATGAATCTCCAAAAACTAGTCTAAACCTATACAAGAGCACTAGACAATGAATAGGAGAATTTATGACACAATATCTGTGTAGAATACAGAGGACAAAAGCTATTGCTGAGGATCGCCTTCAATGCTATAGAAATTTTGATTGGCCTACACCATGATTATATCCCTAATTGGAGATATAGTTAGTGTAGCATCATTACAACCACATGTACTGGTACGCATCATCAGCCGATCAAATTTAGAAACAAATAACATTAATAACAAATAAGGAGAGATCATAGCATCAAGTAAAGTTTCAGTTTCTAATCCCAGGATATGAATTCATTAACACTATCTGTTTAACATCTTTATGACCTACCTACTATTTAATATTTTCTTACTTCTTTTTCCTTTAACAACCCACTCTAACATACACCTTTTCACCTTTCAATAACTCATTATTTTGGTTTTCACAACTCTTAACTCACTTTAGACCATATCTTCTCAATAATTCACTATTACAATGAACTATAAAATTTACCATCACTAAGGCTTAGAATTCTAACAATCCCGTAGGGAGGGGAAATATCGTACAATATGCTCCCATAACTACATACTTAGAGCAGTTACATTAAACTTGAATTAAGACGTACCTTAGATTCATAGTGTGCTACTATATTGCCTTGACACTACAAACAAATCGATCTTCTCAAGAAGTCAATAATAATATACAAAACATAATAGAATGTCAAGAAATATGAATGCATACATGTATGAAAGACATGTGCACCATCACTTTCTCTCCTCAGCCTCATCACATCATTATCTACATCATGAACATCATGATCAATAACAATATCACCATCATCAACATCAACTCATCCATAACCACATCATGACATTATGATTTCAATAACAATATAACCATTATCATCATCATCATCAATATCCTCATCATCTTCCTTCCATGACATCAAAATATATGAATGTGCAATGAAATCAATAATCACAAGAATTGCCAAAAGTAAACACAATTATTATTTTCACACATGTAATGATAAAGGCATCATTAGTAGTTCCATACATATCCTTAGATACATGCATTATTATAATCATTATGCTATACCCACAATAAGACCACAATAGTTCCACCTAGGTATCATAAGTAATCTTTACTATCCACAACTTTTATTAATGTTTCTGACATAGCTCTTCCTAAATAATTATGTCGAGGTTCTCATACTCGACTTTACTAACCTTTCCCTAGTTATTCTATGACTTTTATCAACTACCTATCATGTCATGGACCGTCGCTAGGTTATCTTTTAAATGGTCCTAACCCTTTATTTATGCTTGTAGGTAACCTAATACTCTTCTAGACTACTAGTAACTCCTACATAGTTATGTTCGTTAACCCTCCTCATCATAGGTCATAACTATCCAATTTACCAAAAGCACACTCTATCACACCCTAACTTAATACTACTTCCTCTCTTTATTGTACCAAACTCACACTATTCTTACAATCCACAATATCACTGAGTTAGTGAAAATTCTCACAAAATTTATCCCATTCCACACCACAAAACTCACATCAATAGGGTACAATAACAAATAAACATATTATTAGTGCCAAACTATTTTTTTTTATTAATTTCATCCTTTCAAATATCATTCCTGAAGGTCTAATGTATGAAAAATCTCGACCTTACTATCAATGTTATATGAATCTAGACCAGGTCTAATTGTTATAATGAATAAACCATAATCTACCTTATAGATGAAATATAGTGCTATTGAGTGAATAGAGTTGTCCTGCGAGTACTAACCATTTTTTCATGTTGAGTTCCCACTGGGTGTGACTCGAAATTGCCTTCATGAAGATAAACCTTTGAAATATTGTTACTAGGGAAGTGTGGTTTGTTCTGAATATTTTTAATGAGAAAGGAAAACTAGGGAGGATTAAAGCAAAAGAGGGGTTTTAAAATATCTCAAGCTGGTTACTGTCGGATTCAGTTGTAGTGGTTATTTTACTGCTGCAGTAGGACCACTGCAAATGTAGGCCACAGACCATCCCAATTTCCTTTTAGACCTTTTGGCCCAAATCACTTTGAACCTCATTTTTTCCACAAAATAATTTTTCTAGGTCCATTTGGAGCATTAAAATTGTTGCAAATTTTTTGAGGTGTTTCACACATAAGGACATTTTCGGTCATTTCATAAAGAAGGGAAAAACTTTTAAAATCTAAAATGGGAGGAAGCTCTTGTTAAAGGTTAAAGTTTTAAAAATTACACTCCACACTCAAATTAACTTAATAAAAAATTAAGTGACACTTTGACATTCGCTTGTCAAATTTGTCACCTCTTTTAATTTCAAAAAATAATCATTTGTCACCTCCCACTAAATTCTCTCCAGTTTCTACATATCTAAATATAAAATTTATAAGAATGAGTTTCATAATTTTTACGGAGAATAAGAAGGTGGTGTTGACTGTGTAACTTTTTTTAACTACTACTATTTAAGCTGCTACATAAGTTATTGGGTAAAATGGTATTCTTCACCAAATAAACAACTTGTTCATGAAATACCCAGATACTTCTGAAGATGGGTTTCAAAGTAAACAAGAAAAGAGTAAAATGGAACAAAAAAACCAAAAAGAGTCATCTTTGAAACAAAATTCCAAGATGAAGAAGGTAATTTTAAAAGTTAAATATGGTAATTATCTAATGAACAGGGAAGCTCTAGCGGAAGTGGTGAAGATTAAGAAGAGAAGAAGAAGAGGAGGAGGAGGAGAAAGAGTGGGTGAATTGATGTAAAATATAAAAGTTGGGCCAAAATATGTAATTATTCTATTCTAATGGTTATATAGGGTAATTATCCCCAACAAATAAGAAAAATTACTTAATATAACATATTTATAAAACATTTATCATTTATAGTAATATAATTCTAATATATGCATAATTTAGTTTAATATATAGTGTAGATATTTGTAATGCCCCAAATTTTTGGTCCTTGAAAATTTCTTGAGCTTTGGGTTCACTGCTTTGATTATGACTCAACCTACGATTCATAGGGTGTCTTGACGGGTCATGTGGCCCTAATTGTAAGGTGTCCAATGTATGGATTTTGAGTTACTGTCTTGGGTATGACTTGGGGGTACGAGTCGTAGGGTGTGGTTATGGGTCCTAGGGATCCAAATCGTAACCAAAGCAAAAAGTTAGTGGCTAAGTTTTGCTCTAAGTACGAGTTGCTCACTATGAATCGTAATGATATTATATGAGTCGTAGGTTCAAATCGTAGGATGTCTAGTGTCTAACCCTTTGGGGTTCTATGTTGGCTACGACTAGACCTTATGAGTTGTAGGATCTCATTACGGGTGGGTTGGTCAAGTCATAAGGTCGACTGTGTATGGGGGGTCTAGTCACTGTGTTGGTCACGACTCGAGGTGATGAGTTATAAGGAGTGGTTACGAGTCAATAGTTGACTCATAATCAAAGGCGACCCTTTTCCAACTTTTATGTTAAGGACATTCTAGGCATTTCCCCTCTTACCCAAATTAAAACCCACGTCTTATAATTCTTTTAGGGGTTTATTAGCACTCAAAGACACATCAGAGTAACTTTTAAAACACTCCAAAAGGTTCTCTTTATTCTCTTAAGTAAGTCAAGCTAGGGTTTTATCAAGTTAATCAATTAGGGCTTCCAAGGGTGATTTTTCTCTGTACTTCTTGGTGTTTAAGGCATATTACTCTTCCCGCATTGTCAATTTTGTAAAAGCATGTGATTTAAAATTTTGTTCACGAGATATTGATGTTTTTTTTAACTCTGGATTGAGGGTTTTGAATATAAATTGTTTAAATGCTTCTTCTATGATATTTATGAAATTATTTTACTTCAATTGATGGTTGGTAAATTCTTTAGGGTGCATGGGAATAGTGGATGGACATGGGTACAATAGAATCCCTAAAATTGGTAAATAATGGAAATAGGGGTACGAAGGAATCCCTAAATTAATTAGTTTGGTATGGAAATTGGTATCAACCTCAATCCACTTGCATAATTGATTTTGGTTTAAGCATTATCAATTGGGTTGTTTTCTTCTTAAAACTAATGCATGGCATAAATTGTTAATTGGTTAAGGATGGTATGGAAAACCTCATGGGGTACACGGGAATCCTCAAGTGATTTTATAATAAAAACCTTGTGGTGTATATGGGAATCCCCTAAGTCACTTTAATAATAGAGTCTGCAGGGTACATGGGAATCCCCTACGTGTTGGCTAATAACATTGCTTGTAAGCTATAGTGGTATGACGATACCACTTAAAAATGCCTTAATAATTGACTCTTAGAATTAGTGGTTTGGTTATGTGTTAAATGTTTTAATTGGATAATAATGGGGGTTGGGATAGCTAGCCGTGAAGGTATGAGTCAGAAAAGTTAGAACTGGAAACTCATGTTTACCAACGTGAGGATTGGTCTTGATGACCATGCACTTGTGGGGTATAAGGGAATTCCCCAAGTATATATACATACATATGTATCATAAAGGGTTAAGGGTACAAGGGAACCTCCAATCACTTATGGTATCTCTAATTCGTGCAGATAATACGCACTGGGGACAGTCTAGGGGGTAACACTTGACCCATATAGCCTGTGGGTATATTATGATGATAACAGTTCACAACCCAGGTTAAGAATATAAAGTGCATGCTAAGCCTTATTCCCTATCTCGACATGTTATATATATATGTATGAATTTGCATATGGTTGTGTGCATTGGTTTAACTTGGTTTTGAATTGATGGCATTACTTTATCTTTATCCCTGAGTTACATGCTAGCGTTCACCTGGCTAACCATCTTCGGACGTTGTATCCCCACGTAATGCAGAACCGCCCATACTTTCACTCCTCTTACACAGTGATTAGGTGATTCGAGGATAACTTTTGATTCAGACTGAAGTAGTGAGATTCCTTACTTTGGAAGACCCCATTTCATGCTATGGATTTCTTCATGTCTTTACTATTCATTTTGGTCTTGGTTTTGTCTATGGTCGGGGGCATGTTCTGATTGGATATTCTTTGGTTTTGATTAGATACTTTATTGGACTACTGTGGACATAGGCGGTATTGGTTGGTTTTCTGGATTGTTGATGAATTGTTTTGGATTAGATACTTATCATAATGTCTTTAAATTGATATTTTTTTATCTTGTTATATGATCGGAATTCATTTGATATGGGGTGTAAGGTTGTCAATAGTTTAGGTATTGGGGGTGGTCTTCAGTCCTAGTTAGACTTTAGATACCTTTCATGACCAGGACCTGGTTTGGGCTGTGACGTCTAGCCATGACAAGATGGTATAAGAGCACTAGTTTATGGTCAATTGGGTGTCCATAAAGCCATGTCGAGTAGAGTCTCTTTTATGAGTGTGTAGTGCACCACAGTTATATAGGAGAGACTATGAGACATTTAGAAATATTTCCATTTCTCGTTGTTCAATTTTTGGGCTATAGAGTCTAGGTATTGAACTCTCCTTTAAATTCCATCCCAACGATTTAAAGCTCATGAAAACTCATCTGTCCCACTTGAGAATGATGTGGATGGATCTCGTCCAACTTATGGGGTACAGACCCAGTCAAGGGTCGCTAATTTTGATTTTCTTTGTGGATTTCCATTGGTCTTCACTGACCCTACTCCGAAAGGTGACACTCATGCTCATTTACCTCAAGGAGATATTACCAATGTTGAGTTTTAACATTCTATCCATATGCTAACCCAGATAGTGGCCTCGTTGTCATGCCAGTCTGGTCCTATTGGCGTAAGAAGGAATAAGGAAAAGGAAAGAAATAGGCAGAGCAAGAAGTCCCAATATTCAGATCAAGGGAGAGATCAAAAAAATGGTGGTAGAGATGATGGACAATTGTCTGATAAAGGGAATCTGGGGAGTTCCCACGTGATTATCGATGTCCCTTATCCTTAGTCTTCTGGTGAATATTGTTTTTGGGCTAGTGGAGCTTGGTCAGCCCCAGCCTATCCTCCCTATCAATGTTTTGGTTAGTTGTACTGAGGTTATTACTATAACTAGAGAAATCAGTGTACTGTTACCTAATTTGGGGTCTACTCTTTCTTAGGTGACCCATTTTCTATTTCTACCCTGGTAAGTAACTCTATGATGGCTAGAAGAGTCTATAGAGGTTTTGTGGTATTTGTGGATGGTAAAGAGACTTTGGTTGATCTGTTTGAGTTAGACATGGTCGATTTTGATGTCATATTGGGGATGGATTAGTTTCACTCGCGCTATGCTTCTCTACACTATCAACCCAAAAGGTCATTTTTAAATTCCTTGAGGAGCTAGTTTAGAAATGGGAAGGGAGTTCCTTAGTGCCTAAGGGAAGGCTCAAACGATATCCTCGAGCCCGAAAGCTGATTTTCGAAGGGTGTCTTTTCCATTTGGTCCGATTTAAAGATTTTAACTCAGAAAGTCCTTCATTACCTTTCATACCCGTGGTTAATAAATTTCTTGAGATCTTCCCTGATGACCTTCTTGGTATCCCTCTCGATGGGGAGATTAATTTTTGGATTGATCTTGTTTTGGACACTCGTCCTATCTCTATCCCTATTTATAAAATGACTCTAGTGAGTTGAAGAAGCTTAAGGAATAGTTTAAGTATCCTTTTGATAAGGGTTTGTCTGCCCTAGTGTTTCTCTGTGAGGTTTTTTCATTCTTTTGTGTGTAAGGGGGATGGTTTTCTTCGGGTATGTATAGGTTATCGGTGGGTGAATAAGGAATTTAGGGTGACCTCCTTATGGGGTACTCTTTTAGTAGTGCATGATAGTTGATAGATACTAAGTTTGAATTGTAGATGTTGATTTTAGTGAAAGGCATATATTAGCTCGAGGATCCCAATGCGAGATTTATGGGGGTAGATTTGTTGTCTTGGTAGGGTATGTGGAAGAGATAAGGTTGATAACTTAGGGGATACAAGAGTGGGAAAGTTGTGATACAAGAGTGATATGAAGGAGTGTTTTATTCATAGTTGAAAGCTTGATAGGGGGTGTGGTTATATTTAAGGGTTATTAGATGCATTGGTTGGGGAGGAAAGAGCTCTGTGGGATCTAGAGAGGACATGGAGTCCAACTACCCATTTTTGTTCCCCATTCCAAAAAATTGTGTCTAAGGTATGTGCTATTCTTAACATCTTTGTTTTCTAACTTTGTTAAAAATAAGAGTAGAGGTATATGGAGTCCAATCATGCTTGTGTCACATTGACCCATCATTTGAGGATGAATGATCCAAGTGGGGGAGAATGTAACGCTCCAGATTTTTGGTCCTTGAAAATTTCTTGATCTTTGGGCTCACTGCCTTGATTACGACTCACTCTAAGAGTTGTAGGGTGTATTGATGGGTCATGTGGCCATATTTTTATGGTTTTTAGTTGATGGCTTTTGAGTTACTGTCCTGGATACAACTTGGGGGTATGAGTCATAGGGTATGGTTACGGGTCCTAGAGACCCAAATTGTAACCAAATCATAAAGTTAGTGGCTAAGTTTTGCTCGGAGTATGAGTGGCTCAATATGATTTGTAAGGATATGTTAATAGTCGTAGGTTCAAATCGTAGAATGTCCATGTCTAACCTATTTGGGTTTTGTGTTAGCTATGACTGGACCCTATAAATCGTAGGGTCTCATTACGAGTGGGTTGGTCGAGTTGTAAGGTCGATAGTGCATAGGGGGTCCTAGTCGCTGTCTTGGTTACGACTCAAGATGACAAGTTGTAACGGGTGGTTACGAGTCAATGGTTGGCTCATAATCAAAGTCGACCCTTTTCCAGCTTTTAAGTTAAGGGCATTCTAGACATTTCCCCTCTTACCCAAGTTAAAAGCCACGTCTTATAACCCCTTTAGAGTTTCATTATCACTCAATCTCAAACACTCCAAAAGGTTCTCTTTATTCCCTCAAGCAAGTCATGCTAGGGTTTCATCAAGTTAATCAATTAGGGCTTTTAAGGGTGATTTCTCTTCGTACTTTTTGGTGTTTAAGGCATGTTACTCTTCCCTCATTGTCAATTTTGTAAAAGCATGTGTTTTAAAGTTTTGATGAGATATTGATGTTGGTTTTGAACTATGGGTTGAGGGTTTTGAATAGAAATTGTTTAAATGCTTCTTCTATGATATTTATGAATTTTTTTACTTAAATTGATGGTTGGTAAATTCTTTGGGGTGCATGGAAATGGTGGATGGACATAGGTACAATGGAATCCCTAAAATTGGTAAATCATGGAAATATGGGTACAATGGGGTGCATATGGATGGACATGAAATTGGTACAATTAATTCAAAGTGAGATTTTGTGACTTTTTCATCTTATTATTGTAAGTTCATAATTATGCTTTCTTATCAGAACTTCTCTTGTGTTCTTGCAATTATGAGTAGTTAAATACCATAATTAGAGTTACGGAACCCAGAATTCCACCTTCTAATTCTGCTCAATTACCTACTTAAATTATTTATGTTTAGTCCAAAAATTGCTGAATTCGAAAGGTTAGGATGTTGGTTCTTCCTCTGAATTTCATATCACATGTAAGGGTGCACGATTTGTCCCTTGTCTGATTAAGTGATGAACTTAACTTAATGGTAAGATACTTAAAAAATCTTGATTTACTAACACCATATCCAATCTTTTAAAAATGCATTCTCCTTCTACTCTTCCATTCCACTATGTGAAATTGCTACCTTTAAACTTTAATTCAGTTAGGCCACAGTTGTTTATACATTGATTAAAGTCCACAACCTCATACTAGGTGAATGGAAGACCACCCTATTTTTCTTCATTAAGGATCACATTAAAATCACGTCCAATCACCCTAGGTAATTGATTATTGTAAGCAATGGCTTCTAAGTTCTCTTATAATTCCAATCTCTCCTAAGCATTACATCTAGCATAAACTATAGTGATAATGACTTCTACTAAATTGCTTGATAACTTCAAAGATGGTTGTTGAATGGTATCTGACACAATCTGTCCCCTCTATCTTTTATCCCCAAACACCCATATTTTAGATGAACAAGTACTCATTGCATTCACCATTTCTAATTTGATTTTATATTGATCTTTCTCTTTTGGTCCTTACAAGGGTTCCATTAAAGCTGTAAGTGAGTATTGATGTCTTTTATTTAGCTCAGTTAGCCTCTCAAAAGAATTTTGTGTGTTAACTAATATTATATTCCAAAATATTATTTTGTCAATCATTGATCAATATCATACAATTTATCTTTACTGCTCCTTGTCTGCACTTGAAGAGGTGTTGAAGGTTTCTTCTTTTTTATGTTACTCTTAAATTTTCTTATTGATCTTGGACATAAATCCCCTTCTCTTCCAATCTGATTAATATTTTTGTAACACCTCGTATTCAAGTACGTGTATTGGCGTATTCAAGTACGTGTATTGGTCTTAGTTATATGAAATTAATTTTTTTAATTTTATTTATACCAGAATTTGCCCGTCGATGGTTCCATGAGAAGGTTATTGAATAAGCTTTCCAACGATATAAAGATTTTCAAAATCGGATAGATTTCGGATATAATCGATCACGTTCGAAACTATAAAACGGTGGCCGGGATATTTGGGAATAGTAAATGTGCAGGAAAATTTCCTGCACACAAACTACTGAGGCGAGCTGAATTTTTGGGTCAACTTCGAATAATCATAACTCCCTTAATATAATGAACTGGGAGAGCTGTCACCTATGAAAAGAAATATCTTTGAGTCTTATTTCCGATGCAATTGGTTTCATCCAAATGCAACGTCTGAGTAAGGAGTTATACTCGCTTTACTTCAGCCTATCAAAACAAATTTTTAGGGTCACCTTCAAATGACCATAACTCCTTGTACAGGACGAACTGGGTGGCCTACTTTATATGAAAGAAAGCCCTTTGAATTATCCTTCCAACTATACCAATTTCACCCAAATACGATATCGGAGCAAATAGTTATGGTCGATCTACTTTAACTTATCAAAATAGTCCACCAAAGGACAGATTTGACATTATTTAAATTTCAAAGGCATTTTGGTCATTTCCTATTTTACATGTATATGAGTTCAAAAACTCATTTTCATTATCAATCATTGAGGAAGAACAAACCCTAGCCAAATTTGACCTTTAAATTACTTTTGATTCAACCGTAGAAATTTTAAAGTAATCCGATAACTGCATTTGTCATCTCGAGAGCTTTGAACGGCACATATTATTTGTGCAAACAGGATTGCATAATCAAGAGGTGAATTCTAAGGTATGGATATTGTTTGCCTTTGTTCTTTTCCATATGTATATGTGTGATAGAGGATTATATGTATTGGTTGTTATTGAAAGGTGATGGAAATAAGGTTATGGACTATTTTGCATGGTTTGGTTGTGTTGAATTGTGGAAGGTGGATATGGTGATATACTATTGAATTGATGATTATTTATGTATATGACTCAATTTGGTTTAATGGATTGGTTGGAAGGATAAATGAATCCAAACTTGATATTGGAGGATGCTGTATGAATATGCATGGCATGTGAATGTAATTGGAGTATAAGAGGGTTAAAGTGACACCTTTTATGGTGTAATTAAGCCTTACTACTTAACCACTAGTTTGGTGAATTCAAATAATTGAATTGTGATGTTTGGTTGCTAATACTAGATTGTTATATATGTTCATTGTAGATAAGTAATCCGTAAAGATGGGAAGTCCATTTGGGACTAGTATTGAAGGTTGACAGTCAGGTATGTAAAGCATACTCTATACCATATCTTTGGCATGAAAGTGAACAATTGTTCTATTAAGAAAGTTTCCAAAGTTATTCAGTAACATGTGATCCATAATGGTTTTGTATGATGTCCTACGTTACCAATGAACTTGTTTCCACCCTACAAGATGTCCAGACATTCCAATACTTACTTGTTTTCCAAATATTACATGTTTATTGCACTAATGAATGTCAGAAGGCATCCGGTTACTCAAACAAGATCCATGTGCTATTAATGACTCCAAAACGTTTCATTGATATACCAATAAGTTCCTACTTCATTGTTATGGCATTGATGACTCCAAAACACTTCATTGATGTGCCAATGAGTTCTTACTTCATTTTTATTGCATTGATGGTCTATTTATATGTCTCTTATTGATGTATCATTGTTTCAAAGTATCAAAAATGCAGTGGCGACCGAAATAACAATCTCAAAGATTAATTGAACTAAGTGATGGAAGTTCTCTCTTATCGTGTGGTATCCCAGGGTCATAAGCCTATCATGGGTTTATCCCTATTTATGTGTTTATGGGTGGTATCCCAGGGGCACAAGCCTATCATGGGTAGATCCCAGTTGATATGTATTGGAGGCAGCCTAATGGTCACAGTACAGTACAGTAATGATTACAAAGATGATACGAACGAAGGTAAAGTGATTGAATAAATACAATATACAGGTTGTCACAAGTTCTAGTAAGTGTGGTTCACTCCTTTTATGATTTATTCACTTGTTTCTGATTTCTATTGAGCTTCTATATCATATGTGATTATCTACAGCTTTACATACTCAGTACATATTTCATACTGACGTCCCCCACGGGGGACCTGGATTTCATGCTGCAGGTATAGGTACCTCAGCTCATACACTGCACAAGTAGGAGCCAGGATATCCAGCTGCTTTTGGTGAGCTCCAGTTTGCTTTAGGGATTTCCGTGTCATATTCAGTCACTTTTGGTATTGTATTGAAATTAGTTATATGGCGGGGTGTGTCCCAACCTTAGTTAAACTCTGTGTATTGTCTAGAAGCTTTGTAGACCTAATGTACAGTCAAGGTGGTGTTTTGTTAATAGACGTGATGGCTCCAACGGCCAAGCATTATATATACATATATATGTGTGCTCGAGCTTACACAGGTGATTATTTTCTTTTATATGCTACATGATGCTGTCTGAATTTTGGGTTGTCATAAAGGTATGCATGGGAAGTATAAGGTTATGAGCTGGTTCTCCCGGGCCTCTTTGATTACGGGTGCCAGTCCGCCCCAATAGGATTTGAGGCATGACAATAGTGGTATCAGAGCAGTTCGTCCTAGTGAGTCTACAAATTTGTGTCTACGTAGAGTCTTGTTTATTGGTGTGTCATGCACCGCATCTATAAACAGGAGGCTATGGACATTTAGGAATAGTTTCTTTTTCTTCATGTCCTAGATCGTGCGATAGAGCCTATATTGTATATGAAGTCATAGTTGACCACTGAATCCGTTCGTTTCTCTTATTATAGTAATGATGATGGTTACCAGAAGAAGGAATACCGGTAAACAAGTAGATATGGCTGCCGGAGAGGGGACTAGTAAGTCACCCACTATACCAGCTAATCAAAGTGAGGCTCCAGCTGAGCATGCATCAAAAACTTCTTCCACTCCGAAAGAAATAAGAGGGAGGAGAACTATATCCCCAGAGCCACCTATTAATGCTGCTGATCAAGATCTTAGAAATGCAGTGCAACTTTTGACTCGTATAGTTGCTGGGCAAGCTCAAGGGCAAGCCATTCCTACCACGGGTCCTAGTGGTACAGATAGGGCGGCTAGCCTTCGAACACAGGATTTTCTTAAGATAGATCCTCCCACTTTTACTGGATCAGATTTTAATGAGGACCCACAGGACTTTATTGATCAAATTCAAAGGGCCTTAGATGTTATGCATGTAATGGGTAGAGAGACAGTGGAGTTAGTGGCGTATAGATTCAAAGGGGAGTCTATATATTGGTACGAGGACTGGAAATGATCTAGGGGTATTGATGCACCCTCAGATACTTGGAAAGAGTTCAAAGAGGCATTTCTTGATCATTAACTTCCATTTGAGATTTGTCAGGCCCGTGTAGATCACTTTTTAAATCTTCGTCAGGGGAATATGAGCGTGAGGGAGTACAGTCTCCGATTTAATTCCATGTCAAGATATGCTCCTAATGTTGTAGATACTATGGATGATAGAGTTCATCAATATATGGATAGGCTGGATTCATATCTGGTTAGAGATTGTACTATTGCCGCTTTGAACAAAGATATGGACATAGCGAGGATCCAAGCTGTTGCACAGTAAATGGAAGATCAGAGGCAGAGGAGAAGAACACAGGAATTATATAGAGGATATTCCAAGAGGGCCAGATCTACAGGGCAGTTAATGGCATCCCAATGAGGGTTCAGACCATAATTTTCTACTAGACCACCTAGGCCATTATCTCCTTATTCTACAGCTAGTGCCCCACCACAGTTCCAAGGGTCCAGAGGAAATCAATTTGGGCATAGAAGTAAGAGTCAGAGTTCACGAATAGTGGGGTACCAAGGGCAAGGGAATATGAGCTAATCGAGACCTCCTCAACAGCCATGCAATAAATATGGAAGGTATTATTTAGGTGCATGTCGGCTGGGGACCAATGTTTGCTTTTGGTGCGGTATGTTGGGGCATATGATGAAAGAATGCCCACGAAGGGGCATAGGAGGTATGGCATGACCTACGAGGTCATTTGTTGCATTATCATCATTGATGCCTTATTTAGGAAGGGATGAACAACCAATGGGTCATGTTAGAGGTGATAGAGGCCCCACGAGTTCTAGCGAGGCTCAAAATCGTACATATGCTCTAATGGATCGACAGAATTTAGAGGCTTCCCCAGATGTGGTTACGGGTACGTTGTCTATATTTTCATTCGATGTATATGACTTAATTGATCCCGGTTCTACATTATCTTATGTTACTCCATTGGTTGCTGGAAAGTTTGAAAGAATACCCGAACTGTTAGTTAAGCCATTTGAAGTGTCCACACCAGTTGAGGAATCTATTATAGCTAGAAGGGTTTACCGAAACTGCATAGTAACTATTTGTAGTCGTGATATGATGGCTGATCTCATGGAGTTAGAAGGCTGATCTCATGGAGTTAGAAATGGTAGATTTTGATGTTATAATGGGTATGGACTGGTTGGCGTCTTGTTATGCCACAATTGATTGCTACACGAAAAAGGTATATTTCTATTTTCCAAATGAATCAGTCCTTGAATGAAAAAGTGAAATTGGCGCGCCAAAAGGTAGATTTATTTCTTATTTTAAGGCAAGAATAATGATTTCCAAGGGATACATATATCATTTAGTTAGAGTAAGGGATACAGAAGCAGAGCCACCAACTCTTCACGTTGTTTCGATGGTAAATGAATTTTCTGATGTATTTCCTGAAGATTTTCCAGGTTTGCCTCCTGAACAAGAAGTAGAGTTTGGTATTGATGTAGTACCAGGCACCCAACCAATCTCTATTCCTCCGTATAGAATGGCCCCAGTAGAATTACAAGAATTGAAAGAGCAATTGAAAGATTTGCTAGAGAAGGGATTCATAAGGCCTAGTATGTCCCCCTAGGGAGCACCAGTGTTATTTGTGCGTAAAAAGGATGGATCGCTGAGAATATGTATTGATTATCGTCAATTGAATAAGGTGACTATTAAGAAAAATATCCTCTCCCAAGAATTGATGATTTATTTGATCAGTTACACGGCGCCAAGTGCTTTTCTAAGATTGATTTGAGGTCAGGTTACCACCAAGTGAGGATCAAAGAGAAGGATATACCTAAGACAGCTTTTCGAACACGGTATGGTCATTATGAGTTTCTAGTTATGTCATTTAGGCTAACAAATACACCCGCAACTTTTATGGATTTGATGAATATGGTGTTTAAGCCATTCCTGGATGTATTTATGATAGTTTTTATAGATAATATTCTAGTTTATTCTAGTTCAAAAAAGGACCATGCCAATCACTTACGACAAGCGTTGCAGACTCTTCGTGATTGTAACCTTTATGTAAAGTTCTCTAAATGTGAGTTTTGATTAAATTCGGTGGCAGTTTTGGGTCATATTGTATCTAGTGAAGGGATAAAGGTTAATGGTCAAAAGATAGAAGCTGTGAAGAACTGGCCAAGGCCCACAATGCCTATGGCGATTCATAGTTTTCTCGGGTTGGCGGGTTATTATAGAAGGTTTGTTGAAGGCTTTTCTTCCATTTCAGCACCCTTAACCAAGCTAACCCATAAAGCATCCAAATTTCAATGGAATGATGCCTGTGAGAAGAGTTTTCAAGATTTAAAGAACAAGTTGATTTCTAAACCCGTGTTGGTACTTACAGAAGGTACCGAAGGGTATACAGTGTATTGTGATGCTTCCAAAATTAGTTT
This sequence comes from Capsicum annuum, assembly GCF_002878395.1. Classification (NCBI taxonomy): domain Eukaryota; kingdom Viridiplantae; phylum Streptophyta; class Magnoliopsida; order Solanales; family Solanaceae; genus Capsicum; species Capsicum annuum. Next base: position 171,936,907 of record NC_061119.1, read on the forward strand.
AATATGTGTATTGATGCAGCATGGTAAGGTAATAGCATATGCTTCTAGACAATTGCGGCCACATGAGAAAAATTATCCTACACACGATCTTAAGCTGGCAGCAGTTATTTTTGCTTTAAAGATATGATGCCACTACTTATATGGGGTTCGTGTTGATATATATACTAACCATAAGAGCTTGCAATATATTTTTAGTCAGAAGGATCTAAATTTAAGGCAGCGGAGATGGCTTGAACTATTAAAGGACTACGATGTTGATATCTTGTACCATCTAGGGAAAGCAAATGTGGTAACTGAGGCGTTAAGTTGTAAGGCTATGATGGCGCCGATAGAAAGGCAAGGGATGATTAAAGATCTTCACCAGTTAGCTAGTTTGGGAGTTCGCCTTCTTGAAACTCCGGATAAAGAGCTTATCGTACATAATGCTGCGGAATCTTCATTAGTAGCTGAAGTGAAAGAGAAGCAATATGCAGATCCTATTTTATTATAGATTAAGGAGAAAGTTCAGAGTGGTGCGACCAAGCCATTTAAGTTTACGCGAGAAAGAGTACTTCAGTGCCAAAACTGATTGTGTGTGCCGAATGTAAACGGGCTAAGAAAGAAGATTATGACAGAGGCATATTGTTCAAGGTATTCCATTCATCCAGGATCAACCAAAATGTATCAAGATTTGAAAGATATATATTGGTGGAATGACATGAAGAAGAGCGTTGTAGAATTTGTAGCTGAATGTCCAAATTGTCAAAGAGTTAAAGTTGAGCACCAAAAACCCAGAGGTTATATGCAATGCATTGATCTTCCAAGATGGAAGTGGGACATGATCAACATGGATTTTGTTATTGGTTTGCCTCGTACATCCCGGAAATTGGATTCTATATGGGTGATTATTGATAGGCTTACCAAATCCGCACATTTGCTACCAGTTAGGACCACTTACACAGTTGAAGAGTATGCGTAGATGTACATTAAAGAGATAGTCCAATTACATGGAGTGCCAATTTCTATTATATCGTAAACTTTTGGAAGTCTTTTCAGAGGTGTTTGGGAACATAAGTGAAGTTGAGTACAGCTTTTCACCCTCAAATAGATGGAAAAGCAGAACGTACCATCCAAACACTTGAAGATATGCTACGAGCTTGTGTAATAGATTTTAAGGGCAACTGGGATGATCATTTACCTCTTATTGAGTTTGCCTACAATAATAGCTACATTCAAGTATCAAAATGGCACCATATGAAGCTTTATATAGAAGGAAGTGTAGATCACCGATAGAATGGTTCGAAGTGGGTAAAACTCTTTTGTTCGGACCGGATCTTGTTTATCAAGCCATAGAGAAGGTTAAAGTAATTCAGCAACGACTGAAAATAGCCCAAAGTCGACACAAGTCATATGCGGATAGTAGAAGGAGAGGGCTAGAGTTTTCTATAGGTGATTGAGTATTTTTGAAGGTATCACCAATGAAAGGGGTAATGAGATTTGGCAAGAAAGGAAAGTTGAGTCCACATTATATAGGCCCATATAAGATCACTCGAAGGTTTGGACAAGTTGCATATGAATTAGAGCTACCCCAAGAGCTCTCATCAGTACATTCGGTATTTCATGTGTCAATGCTTTGAAAGTGCATTGGAGATCCATCACATATCACTTCTACTGAGGATGTGCAAGTTGCGGAAGATCTTACCTATGAGGAAGTGCCTATTGCTATTCTAGATCTCCAAGTTAAGAAGATGAGAAATAAAGAGATAGCATCTGTGAAAGTACGTTGGAGAGATCGTTAAAGGGAAGAGATTACATGGGAAGATGAGGAAGCAATGAAATCTAAGTACCCTCATTTGTTCAAAGATGAAGAGGAAGTTCAAGAAACGGAGTTAGAACATTAACAAGTAAGTTTTTTTATATATGCATAGTATTTATGTGATGATGTGAATATTAATGATGGACTTGAACTTATTTCGGTTGAATAACTACGCTAACATTCGAGGACGAATGTCCTAAAGGGGGGAAGGATGTAACATCCCGTATTCAAGTACGTGTATTGGCATATTCAAGTACGTGTATTGGTCTTATTTATATGGAATTAATTTTTTTTATTTTATTTATACCGGAATTTGCTCGTCGATGGTTCCATGCGAAGGTTATTGAATAAGATTTTTAACGATATAAAGATTTTCAAAAACGGATAGGTTTTGGATATAATCGAGCACGTTCAAAACTATAAAATGGTGGCCGGGGTATTTGAGAATAATAAATGTGCAGGAAAATTTCCTGCACACAAACTACTGAGGCCAGTCAAATTTTTGGGTCAACTTTGAATGATCATAACTTCCTTAATATAATGAACTGGAAGAGATGTGACCTATTAAAAGAAAGATCTTTGAGTCTTCTTTCCAATGCAATTGGTTTCATCCAAATCCAACGTCTGAGTAAGGAGCTATACTCATTTTACTTCAGCCTATCAAAATAGATTTTTAGGGTCAACTTCAAATGACCATAACTCCTTGTACAGGACGAAATGGGTAGCCTACTTTATATGAAATGAAATCCCTTTGAATTATCGTTCCAAAGATACCAATTTCACCCAAATAAGATATCGGAGCAAAGAGTTATGGTCGATCTACTTTAGCTTATTAAAACAGTCCACCAAAGGACAAATTTGACATTATTTATATTTTAAAGGCATTTTGGTCATTTCCTATTATATTATGGACGGAAATATGTGTATATATACATGTATATGAGTTCAAAAACACATTTTGATCATCAATCATTGAGGAAGAACAAACCCTAGACAAATTTGACCTTTAAATTACTTTTGATTCAACCGTAGAAATTTCAAAGTAATTCGATAACTGCGTTTGTCATCTCGAGAGCTTTGAACGACACCTATTATTTGTGCAAACAGGATTGCATAATTAAGAGATGAATTCTAAGGTATGAATATTATTTGCCATTGTTCTTTTCCATATGTATATGTGTGATAGAGGATTATATGTATTGGTTGTTACTGAAAGGTGATACAAATAGGGTTATGGACTATTTTGCATGGTTTGGTTGTATTGAATTGTGGAAGGTGGATATGGTAATTGAGTTATGGAGGGTGGATATGGTAATTGAGTTAAGGAAGGTGGATATGGTGATATACTATTAAATTGATGATTATTTATGTCTATGGCTCAATTTGGTTTAATGGATTGGTTGGAAGGATAAATGAATCCAAACTTGATATTGGAGGATGTTGTATGAATATGCATGGCATGTGAATGTAATTGGAGTATAAGAGGGTTAAAGTGACACCCTTTATGGTGTAATTAAGGCTTACTACTTAACCACTAGTTTGGTGAATTCAAATAATTGAATTGTGACGTTTGGTTGCTAATACTAGATTGCTATATATGTTTATTGTAGATAAGTAATCCGAAAAGATGGGAAGTCTATTTGGGACTATATTGAAGGTTGACAGTCAGGTATGTAAAGCATACTCTATACCATATCTTTGGCATGAAAGTGAACAATTGTTCTATTAAGAAAGTTTCCAAAGTTATTCAGTAACATGTGATCCATAATGGTTTTGTATGATGTCCTACGTTACAATGAACTTATTTCCACCCTACAAGATGTCAAGACATTCCAATACTTACTTGTTTTCTAAATCTTACATGTTTATTGCACTAATGAATGTCAGAAGATATTCGGTTACTCAAACAAGATCCATGTGCTATTAATGTCTCCAAAATGTTTCATTGATACACCAATAAGTTCCTACTTCATTGTTATGGCATTGATGACTCCAAAACACTTCATTGATGTGCCAATGAGTTCTTACTTCATTTTTATTGCATTGATGGTCTATTTATATGTCTCTTATTGATGTTTAATTGTTTCAAAGTATCAAAAATGGGGTGGCGACCGAAATAACAATCTCAAAGATTAATTGAACTAAGTGATGGAAGTTCTCTCTTATCAGGTAGTATCCTAGGGGCATAAGCCTATCATGGGTTGATCCCTATTTATGTGTTTATGGGTGGTATCCCAGGGGCACAAGCCTATCATGGGTCAATCCTAGTTGATATGTATTGGAGGCAGCCTAATGATCACAGTACAGTACAGTAATGATTACAAAGATGATAAGAACGAAGGTAAAGTGATTGAATAAATACAATGTACAGGTTGTCACAAGTTCTAGTAAGTATGGTCCACTTCTTTTACGATTTATTCACTTGTTTCTAATTTCTATTGAGCTCCTATATCATATGTGATTATCTATAGCTTTACATACTCAGTACATATTTCGTACTGACGTCCCCCATGGGGGACCTGCATTTCATGCTGCAGGCACAGGTACCTCAACTCATACACCGTATAAATAGAAGCCAGGATATCCATCTACTTTTGGTGAGCTCCAGTTTGCTTTGGGCCTTTCTGTGTCATATCTAGTCACTTTTGGTATTGTATAGAAGTTAGTTATATGGCGGGGTGTGTCCGACCTTAGTTAAACTCTGTGTATTATCTAGAGGCTTTGTAGACTTAACGTATAATCAAGGTGGTATTTTGTTAATAGACGTGATGGCTTCAACGGCCAAGTATTGTATATACATATATATGTGTGCTCGAGCTTATAAAGGTGATTATTTCCTTTTATATGCGACATGATGTTGTCTGAATCTGGGGTTGTCATAGAGGTATGCATGGAAAGTATAAGGTTATGAGATGGTTCTCCCGGGCCTCCTTGATTACGGGTGCCAGTCCGCCCCAATAGAATTTGAGCGTGACAATTTTCCTCCATGTCCTCATTTTCTTGATTATCTTTCAATATTTGAATATTATCTGTCATTGGCTCCTCAAGATCTGGAATGTCCTTAAGAACTTTCTTATTAGCTGTTAAGCTATTTATGATGACTTTTTTAGACCTTAGGTTCTCCCCACTCTGATCCTCCTGTCCTTCTATTCTCTCCAATCCTTTGTATGTATTAAAGAATCATTTGTTGGTAAACCTTTTCCTATGGTCTTTTATGGTATACTCTTATCTTGTGCCTCTTTAAAAATCTCCTGTACCCATTCCTTTATTGTAAGTCCATGTTTCTTGACTTGTGGAATTTTTGTACCTTGATTAGACGTCTTGTTGTCCTCCATCTCATATTTAAAACATCAAATTAGTTTGTGGTCTGCAAGGTGTTTAGTATTCTGTTGAGATTGCTTCCTATTACAAACCTGTTGTTGCCTCGACTCCCTTGATATCTACACTTTTCTCCTCTTTTCTTTGTATTTTGTTCTCTGAAGTTTTCTATCTCTTTGATATTATTATTCTTCTCATTCCTTTGAGGTTGCTTTCCATTTTTATCCATAGCCTTATCTCCTTTTCCTTTTAATGTAGCGGTATTTTTTTCTTTGTCCTTTCCTTCATTATCCTGCTCTTCTTCTTTCTTTGGGTATAATTCAGGATGGATCACATAACAGTGTTGCACATTATTTCCCTAAATCATGCATGTCTTAAAATATTTGGGTATATAATCATACTTGATTCTTACCTACTTTTAATAAATTTTCCTTGATTGCTTTCTCAATCCTGCATTGATCCTTTTAGGGAATTCACTTAGGAAGTCAACTTCTAGCTTCACTCTTGCACAACTTGGCCTTGTCTAATTCCTTATCTCTATATCGACTTGCAATGTGTTTCCCTCAACTATTCCCAAAGAGAAAACAGCTTCCTTCCTAAAGAAATTTGGAGGTAAAACTGGAAATGAAATCCATGCAATCGTTGTGGTGGTCTCTTCTTCAGGATTAAACATTGGATCCCATTTCAAGGTCCTCATTGGATATGTCCATCCTATATGCATGATATAAAAAGTTGGTTTCGATAGAAGATGAACATAATCTTCTTAATTGGATGCTCTTATTAATACATGCCTATTACTAAGTAATCAAATATTACATTCACCCTTCAATTCACATTGTTTTGGTATTAGCCTCCGTAGATCTTGAATTTCTGGTCATCCAAAAGAAAATTTTCCAATAACAATATATTAAAGATTTTCATTAATGATTATTCGATCTACTTCACCCTCTTCTCATATTACCCTTGGTTTACCATGTAAATAATTAACAGGCTGAAGTGGAATAGGTTTTGTTATTATTTTTGTTGGCCATAAAGTTGCAGCAAAATTATGTTTTCATTCATTGGCATGAGTGTGGTCAAAATTGGTAGGCAGTTGTCCGGGGGATGTGGCGGCCATTACCACAGAAAAATTGAGCTAATTTAGGTTAGGATTTGGACGACTAGTTTTTTTTATATAATTTATCTATCTTATTTTCTTTTTACAGCTTTTAAATCTCATTTCGACCCTCGATTTGGAAAATTGTAATTTCAAATTTCGGTGATCAATTTTGTGCAAAATAATAGCATTCCTTTGGAAACAAAAAAAAAGAATCTATTTGAGGGGGAGATGAGAGATATTTTGTTCCACCACAAAAAAATATTTGATTCTTGTCTTTAAAAAATATTCCAAAAATAATATTATTTTTGAAATTTTGATATTTCCATTTAGTCTAGAGCATCGAATTTAGTGTGGTAGCATAGTTTGTTTGTGTATATCAGACTTCAAAAGAATTTAGGACACCCGTCAAAGTCTGCTTGGACTTAGAAAAATTTCGTGTAGAAAAAATTATACTATAAAATATCCCATTTTGGCCTATTTTGTTCATTTTGTCACCTTTCCTCTTGAGATTTAAACCTTAAAATAGTGTGAAAACTTAAAAGTGAAGCTTTGTGGGAGCTTGGGATTAATCTATTTCTTGGTTCTATTACGGATTTAAGGTGAGATTTTATCCTTTCTAACTCTAATTCATGATTAATTTCTCAAAACCTTAAAAATCTTAAAGCTTGATTTTAAACCCAATTTTACTCCTTTTTACTTGATTAATATTTTAATCTTATAATTACTAGTTTTTCATTAGTTTAACCTTCAAAACAACTTTGATTCTTGATTTTAACACGGATTTTGAAGATTCTACCCCATAAAGCTTAAAAAGGATTTTCTTCAATTTGAACCTCATTTTTTACTCGATTTAACTTGGTTTTTCAGCTGTAAATTTCTAAAAATATAAAAAACAAGTTTGTGTCTTATGCAACCTATGTTCTTTGGAATTATTGAAAATACTAGAAATACAAGAAAAACTAGAAAATATTGAATATTGGATATTATAGACCTTTTATGAAGGATTATGCTGGAGAAGACTCGATGACTATGTGTCAACCTCAAAGCTGTGTTCTAAACTCAAGGCTATGTGCCAACCTCGTGTGTCACCATCGTTATCATCATCATCTGCAGCAGCATCATCTTATGGATTGCATTTGCTTTATTGTGTGATGTGTTATTGAATTTACGTATTGACTTGTTATATCTTTACTTGCTCTATATCCTGTTACATATACTTAACCATCATGTATATACATGTTCTTCTCTATTAATACTTGCATGTGATATAATGTATACTTGTGTTATTCTTGTTGTATTGTTGTTGTATTTATGATATATATATATATATATATATATATATATATATATATTAAAATCATTAGTACAAGTGGTGTGTGCTACCGCTATGGGATATTTTTTTATTGCAAGTGACGTGCCCTTAATGTGTATTTTATGTACATTATTTTCTACTTTGCTCGGTCTGCCTATGATACCTATTGAGTAGAAGTGAACCGTACTCACGCCTACTGCACCCTTTTAGTGCAGGTCCTAGCTCGAGTGCGCCTCAGATTGGTTAATTTCGAGCACCTTCAGATTACTCAAGGTAGCGGTTGGACATTCATGAGTCTAAATTTTACCTCTATCATTCTATAATAGTTATGGCTTTATTTGTATTCTGAGATAGATATCGACCCTATATGGATTTTTTTGATGTATTTGACTCATGGTTTGTATTAGTAGTTCTTATATTGTTGACACCAGCTTTTTGGAGTTATGGTTGCATTGTTATGTTTATCTTCCGTATTTATTATACATGTATGGTTTGGCTTCACTCCAAAAGCCTTACCATGGGGTTGTGATTGTCTTTTTCTCCTTTGTCTATTAGTTTGGGTGATAGGCTTACTTGTCAAGGATTGTAGCGATAAGTTCCATCACAACCCTTAGGATTTTGGGTCGTGACAAATTTGTATTAGAGCAGTCAGGTTTCATTAGTATAAATAGTGTAAGAACAGGATATCTAATAGAGTCTCATGGATCGGTAAGTAGACGCCCGTATCTATCTTAGAGAGGTTATATGATGTCTTTAGAAAAAATTCCCTCATTTAATTCCTTATCATGCAAATTTCTTGTATACCTTGAGTTGTGAGTTGTGTTTCACTCTTTCTACAAAATGATGTTGACTAGGTCCCACAAGGTCAGAGATGTGGAGCCTTCTCCCAAAGGGCAAGCCTTGAGTTATGAATGGGCTTGAGGGAGTAGATAGGCCCATCGATTAGCCTTGTCTAGAAGGAGTGCTAGGAGACTTTCCCCTGAGCCTCGTGTTGGATACTTCTCAGATGGTTATGTTTGGAGCATCTTTTTAGAGCATTGTGGATCATGCCAAGAACAAATGATATTCTTAGAGCATCTCAGGGAGACACCAAGAAAGTGCACTATTTTGGTGAGTTCAGAGGTCAGGCCTTACTTGATAAAAATTATAGAGGTTCTTATAGTTATTAGGGTAGCTAGTGCAGGTGTCCTTACAGAGTTCAGGTAGTGGATCTTCAGGTTCAGCAGTGTAGGGTAGACATACAGGACCAATGGTTCCTTATCCTGTTGAGGCAAGTCATAGGACTTATTATGTTTGTCATGAGGTTGGACATTTGGCCAAGGACTCCCCCTGCTATGTAATTAGAGTTACTCCTATTTCAATAGTGAGAAGTAGGGTACTACCAAAGGAACGAGAGGCAGAGATGGTGGAACTTGCAGTGGTGGTCTTGGGGCTACTCATCCAGTTAGTGGTCATAGATAGTGCTATGCCATAACAACCAGACCAGAGTCATAGGCTTTTGATGTTATGATCACAGGTACCTTCCCCATTTGTTTTAGATTTGTATCTCTATTATTTGACCCAGATAGACTTTTTCCTATGTGTCTGTATATTTTGCTTTAGGTTCTGATTCTGTTAGTGAGCCTCTTGACATGCCTATTTGTGTATCCACCCCGATAAGAAATTCTTTAGTGGTGGATCAGGTGTGCCAATCTTGTTTTGTGACTTTTTGTGGCTATGAGACTTGGGTAGATTTTATTGTGTTAGATATTATTGATTTTTATGTTATTTTGGGTATGGATTGGTTGGCTCCTTATCATGCTATCTTAGATTGTTTTTCTAAGACCATGACTCTAGCTACATCAGGTGTGCCTAGGATAGCTTGGAAGGGTTTGCTTTATTTGGATCCCAAAATGGTCATATATTATGTTCAGGCTCATAAATTAGTTGAGAGAGGATGTTTAGATTATTTGGATTATATTTGAGATACTAGTGTTATTTCACCTTCTTTTTTAGATTTTGTTCATATTTTTTGAGATTTTGTGGATGTGTTTCCCTATGAATGTGCCTGGTATTCTCTCGGATCGTGATGTTGATTTTTCTATCGATGTTAAGTTAGGAACCAAGCCCATTTGTATTCCTTATGATAGGATAGACCCAATCGAGTTGAAGGAATTCAAGAATTAGTTGCAGGAGTTGTTAAATAAGGGATTTATCTGACCTATGTATCTCCTTGGGGGGTGTCTATCTTGTTTGTAAACAAAAAGGATTGGTCTATGCGTATATGTATTGATTATCAGTGGTTTAACAAGGTGACGATTAAGAATAAGTATCCTCTTCCTCGTATTGATGATTTATTTAATCAACTTCAGGGTGATACAGTGTTTTCAAAAATTGATTTAAGATTCGATTATCACTAGTTGAGGATTAGAGCTTCAGATATTTCGAAAACAGCTTTTTTGACTTGATATGATCATTATGAGTTCTTGGTCATGTCCTTTGGGTTGACCAATGCCCCTAACGCATTCATAGAGTTGATGAATAAGGTGTTTTGATCATGTCTCAACTCCTTTGTTATTGTATTTATCGATGATGTCTTGGTTTATTCCAAGAGTGAGGTTGAGCATAAGGAGATTGCGAATTGTGCTTCAGAGATTGAGGAATGAGAAATTGTATGCTAAGTTCTCCAAGTATGAGTTTTGGTTGGAGTCTGTTTTTTTCTTGGGTCATGTGGTGAGCAAGGATGGTATAACCATTGATCCAGCTAAGATTGCAGTGGTTTGTGATTGGGATAGACCTACTTAGCCCACCAAGACTCAGAGTTGTTGGCTTGGTAGGCTATTATTGGTGTTTTGTTGAGGATTTTTGATCTATTGAAACTCTATTGACTAAGTTGACTCAGAAGAAGATTTCCTTTCAGTGGTCTAATGCTTGTGACGTGAGCTTTCAAAAGCTCAGGGATTTGTTGACTTCAGCTCCTATCTTAACTTTGACCAAGGAGGGCGTAGGCTTCACCGTGTTTTGTGATGCTTTAGGTGTTGGATTAGGTGTTGGATTAGGTGTTATGTTGATATAAGAGAATAAGGTGATTGCTTATGCATCTCATTAGTTGAAGCCTCATAAGAGGATTTATCCTACCCACGATTTGGAGTTGTGCACAAATGTTTTTGCTTTGAAGTTGTGGAGGCACTACTTGTATGGAGTCCATTATGAGTTTTTCTCATATCAATGTAGCCTTCAGTACTTCTTCATCCAGTGAGATCTTAATATGAGGCAGGACCATTGGTTTGAGTTGCTTAAGGATTATAACTTTACCATTCTTTATTATTTGGGCAAGGTTAATATGGTTGTGGATGCCTTGAGTCAAAATTCGACTGGCATGGGTTGCTAGACACATCTTTTTACCAAGAGAGGCATTTAGCCTTAGAGGTTCAGTATTTGGCTAACCACAGTGTTAGTCTTGATATTTTGATACTAGGGTGAGTTTTGGCATTTGTGGAGGATAGATCTTCTTCGATAGAGAATATTCAAGCTTATCAATTTGATAATGTTGGATTAAGGTTGATTTGAGATAAGGTGTTAAGTGGCGAGGCTAAGGGAGCCTCACTTGATTCAGATAAAGCTTTGAGGATTGGGGGCCAAGTATATATATCGAGAGTGGGTGAATGGATCAGGTTGATCTTGGAGGAGGCCTATTGTTCCTGATATTCCATCTATCCAGGTGTGACTAAGATATATCGTGACTTAAGATAACACTACTGGTGGGGTGGTATAAGGCAAGATGTAGCAAATTTTGTGTCTCGTTGCCTTTCTTGTTAGTAGGTGAAGGCCAAGCATATGAGACCCAGTGAATTGCTTCAGAGGTTACCCATTTCTGAGTAGAAGTGGGAGCGAATGACTAGGGGCTTCATGACTAGTTTGCCTCGTACTTCTCATGGTTTCGACAACATTTGAGTCACCATGGATCGATTGACCAAGTCAGCATATTTTATTTTAGTTCAAGTTTCATTCAATGCCGAGAGTTTGGACTTGCATTATAAGTCTTTAATAGAGTTTGAGTCATTTAGGATAGACTTCGAGTGACTCAGTGTAGGCAGAAGTGCTATACAAATCTTAGGCTTCATCCCTTGAAATTTGGTCTTGGTGATTGTGTTTTTCTTTGAGTTTTAGCAATGAAGGGTGTGATGAGGTTTAGAAGGAGGGGCAAGCTTAGCCCCAGGTATATTGGTCCATTTGAGATTCTTCAGACTAGTGGTGATGTGGCCTATGGGTTAGCTTTGCCTCCATATTTATCAGCTATTCATCCAGTTTTTTTTTATATTTCTATGATTTGCTATTACATTCCTAATGAGTCTCATGTCATTCTCTGGGAGTCAATTCGGTTAGATGAGTGGTTGTTCTTTGTTGAGTAGCCGATCTCCATTTTGGCTAGAGATTTTAGGCGGTTGCGCTCTAGAGTTATTCTTGTGGTTAAGGTTTAGTGGCGATATCAACCTGTAGATAAGGATACTTAGAAGGTCGAGTCTTATATGCGTAGTTCCTATCCCCAACTCTTTGTTGATTTAGGTATTTCTTTGCCTTAGTTCGAGGATGAACTATATTTTTAGTGGTGGATGATGTAACGACTTAAAAATTTGATGAAATAAGTGAAATTTATGATTTTGTGTGATTTGACTATTTTACCCCTCTCCGTAGTTGTATTATGGCAATTTTAGAGTGTGGGGGAAATTGGCACAGTTCCAGATGTATTTTGGTGCCTTCTGTGTGATATTGTATTTTTCGGTGGCTTCGAGAGTCTTATTTTGAACTTTTATATATATATATTTTGATATGTGCTACGAATGGTTAAACGGACAGTGCCAGCAGCTCCGGAATCTCTATTTTAGGCTAGGTAGACCTTTGGTTTGGGTCCCAATGCACCCGAGCTTATTTTGATCGGTTGATTGGAAAGTTGAAAAATTAGAAATATGGGTGTGAGACCCATATTTGGTTGAAACTACCTCTGACAAAAAATCTGACTTTGCTAACGTGTTAGGAACATTAATTTTATGGTGGTAATATATTTGATGTGATTTTACAGCTTTTAAATCTCATTTCAACCCTCGGTTTGGAAAATTGTGATTTTAGATTTCGAGGGTCAACTTTGTGAAAATGATATTTTTTGAATTTTTGATATCTCCATTGAGTCTTGAGCATCAAATTTAGTGTGGTTGTATAGTTTGTTTACGTATATCGAACTCCAAATGAATTTCGAGTACCCAGTCGAAGTTTGTTTAGACTTAAAAAAATCTAGTGCGGAAAAATCTGCAATATAAAATAGCCCTTTTTGGTCCATTTTGCTCATTATTTCACCTTTCCTTTTGAGACTTACATCCTAAAATAGTGTGATAACTTAAAAGTGAAGCTTGTGGGAGCTTGAAAAGCTAGATTAACATTTAATTTTGATTCTATTATGGTTATAAGGTGAGATTTCATCATTTCTTACTCTAATTCTTGATTAATTTCTCAAAACCCCAAAATCTTAGGGCTTGACTTTAAACCTCAATTTCACTCTATTTCACTTGAATAATGTTTTAATCTTATAATTACTAGTTTTTCATCAATTTAATCTTTAAAACAACTTTGATTCTTTATCTTAACATGCATTTCAAAAATTTTACCCGGTAAAGCTTAAAAATATTGTTTTTGATTTGAAACTCATTTTTGACTCGTTATAACTTGTGTTTTCAGCTGTAGACTTCTAAAAATATGAGAAACACATTTTTGAAGTAAAGTTATGACTTTTCCCTTCTTTTTCAAAAACCCATTTCGAAGGTCCGTTTTGACCCCGAACGAAAAGTAATCAGTATGGATATTATTGGCTTTGTTTTGACCCGTAGATTCTATCTTTCTTGGTTTTAGTTGTCTTTGGGATCTTTCATGAGAAGTAATATCGTGGGTTCAAAGTGTAGCAAACCGGTTTTGGCCTTCAAGGTAAGTTATGGCTTAATGCTTCTGACTAGGCTGGTAGTTAATTTGTATATCAAATTATATATTAAGGGTGAGAACTAATCATGAAATATGGATATATATATGTTGTGCCCATGTGGGGTCATAACTGTGATGTAATTGTTCAATTTGAGATATCATGTGATATGTGTAACTATGCGGGGTCTTATGTAATGATTGATAGTCTTGAGTTCATGAGAATAATTATATTGTGTTGTAAGAAATGCCTATTGTGATATATTCATACTTTGTAGGTATATGAATTATGTTTAAAATTCATGGATAATGAAAATAATGAGAGGATATTGGCTCCCGTGGTTATGTAATTGTAACTTTATGGTTGGTTCGCATGGATTTGTTGTGGAAATATATCATGTGGATTGATTGTAGAAATACTCATTTTAAATGGTTATGAACATTACATCATCATTTTCATGTCATCATACGCATCATTTAACCTTTTTGTTTTATTATTTTATATATATATATATATATATATGTTGTTATGTATGTGTACTCGATTTGTGTCTTATGCTATGTATGTGCTTTGAAAATATTTGAAATGCTGAAAATATTGGAAATATGGGAAGCATTGGAAAGTACTGAATATTGGTATCGAATATTGAATATTATGGACCTTCTTCAAAGGATTCTGTCGGAGAAGACTCAATTACTATGTGTCAACCTCAAGACTGTGTGCCAAACTCAAGGCTGTGTGCCAGCCTCGTGCATGATCATCACATCATCATTGTCATCATCATCATCATCTTATACATTGCATTTTCTTTATTGTGTTGATCTTGTGATTGAATTTATGTATTGACTTGTTATATGTCTACTTGCTCTATACCTTATTACTTATACTTGACCATCCAGTATATACATGTTCTTCTCTATTTATACTTTCATGTGATATAATGTATACTTGAGTTATTCTTTTTGTATTGTATTTGTATTTGTGATACATATATTAGAACTGTTAGTGCAAGCGGTGTGGGCTACTACCGTGGGATATTTTCTAATTACAGGTGATGTGCCCTTAGTGTGTATTTTGTGTACCTTATTTTCTACTTTGATCGATCGGTCTATGATACCTATGAGTACAATTGGACCGTACTAGCATCTACTATACCCCTTCTGTCAAGTCCTAGCTCGAGTATGCCTCAGATTGATTGATTTCGAGCACCTTCAAATTACTCAAGGTAGTAGTTGGACATTCATGTATCCGGAGTTCACCTTTATCTTTCTATAGTAGTTATGTCTTTATTTGTATTCAGAGACAGATGTTGACCTTGTGTCGGTATTTCTAATGTATTTGACTCATGGTTTGTATTAGTAATTCTTATACTATTGACACTAGGTTTTGAGAGTTATGGCTGCATTGTTATGTTTTCCTTCTGCATTTATTATACATGTATGGTGCGACTTCACTCTACAAAACTTACCTTGGGGTTATTATTGTCTTTTCTCTCTTTGTATATTAGTTTGAGTGTTAGGCTTACTTGTTAAGGATTTCCACGACAAGTGCCATCATGACTCTTGGGATTTTGGATCGTGACAAGACAGTTGAAAATGCCTCTAAAAGGAAAAAAACTGAAGCAGAAGAGTAGAAATCAAATTCAGAGACCACAAGGGAGATAGATAGATATATCGATTAGTCTAGTAAAATCGTTGAGTCTAGTGATGATATTGCTAAGTATAGTGGTAGTGATGACAGTGAAAGGAGTGAGGATGGTGGAAAAAATAGTTTTGATAAGGATAATGATCTCTTGTCCATGCCATTTGATTTAAGGTATATGTTCATGGAGCGGTATGACCTTTGGACTTTGATGGATGAGGTTGGATCTTTTTCAGCGAAGCTATTGGTTAGATCAAGGATGACTGCTTATCAAGAATTTAAGAAAATTCTTATTAATCGAAGTTGAAGAAAAGATTTAAGCAGTCTTTTTTTGGTCACCTGAGAAACATATCACAACATCTCAAATTCAATGGACAAATGGTCCATTATTTATGAGTTAAGAATGATAAGATGCTTCATCAGATATGATTTTGTTAGAATAATAAGCCTGCTTGGTTTGGGTTAAAGGAGTTTTGTTTGATCAATGGATTGAACTGCTCATCATACTCCGGTGAATCAAAATTGAAGAAGGAGTTAGAGAAGGGGGAATATTTTTGCTTTAAGGTGACGAAAAATAAAAACATTACATCGGTCAAATTGTTAGAGTTGATTAGAGAAAATAAGTTGAATGAGGACCAGAAGATTAAGTGTTGTTTACTGTGGTTCTTGCACACCATGTTGCTTGGAAAATATTCAACGAAGGTTGTCGACTCAAAACTGATTCAAATGATGGATTCTTTGAGTTTCTTCAAGAGCTATCCATAGGGAAAAGAGGCATTTCAATTGACCATCGATTATCTAAAGAAGAAAACTGGCCTAAAGAAGCAGGAAGTATTTGATGAGAAGCAGAAGGCATCCTATGCTCTATTAAGATTTTCTTGGGCACTCATGATATCTATCATCAACTCTTCAATCGGTTTATCGTGGATTCTTATTTTATTTATACTCTGTCATAGACAATGATTCATTTTTTGTTACTGTATTGATTATAGATTTGGATCTACGAGGCCTTTCCTCATCTTGGAAAATTTTACTGGAAAATCAATGGATGAGTCCTTTTCCATTCCCCGCATCCTCATATGGCACACTACAAAAAGTGACAAGATAATCGAAGGTGACCCATTCAAGTATAAAGGTAAAATTACCGAGGTATGAATTTAGTTTGTATTATGCAATAATACTACTGTAATATTAAATGTTATGTAATTGTTAAATTATTTTTATAGAACATGCATCCGTACATCATCCCTACTGTCCGTGAGATGAAAATGGATTACATGGTTAGGTTTAATCCATATAAGGATGATGTGAAGAATAACTTCCCCAATGACTTGAAGAAAGATTTACAAGTGGTGACTGTCCTAACTTCAAATGTGAACAGTGATGATGACGAGGGTTTGGGTGGCTACCCTATTGGAGCATGTATTTGTGATGATGCTTATCCGAGTACCTCACAAGTTATAGTGGGTACCTCTGTTGATGAAAATTTGCATAAGCATGTTGCTACGCTCGAGGAAGCTGTGTTGGATATTGTTGCTTAAATGAAAGAACAAAAAGGACGAGCAACAACATGAATGAGGTAACTTCATTTAATAATTGATGTAGTTAATTAATTTTTGCTATAAATTTTATTAACACTTTGTAATATGATATAATGCATGTGGACCTTGATGAAGTAGTGAGGAATAAGGAGGAAGAAAAAAGAAGTCAAATGGATGAGTTGACCACTATTATGGCAGAAGAGGAAAAAGAATAAGAAAAGAATGATGAAAAAGAAGAATTGGGAGAGAAAGAAGAAGAAGAAGAAGAACAAGAAGAAGAAGAAGAAGAAGTGGAAGAAGAAAAGGTTGAATAAGAAACTAAAAAAGAAGCAAAAACATATAAAGAAAAGGAAGATGAGAAAAAAAAAAAGCCGAGAAAGAAGCAATAGGTGAAAAAGAAGAGGCTAAGAAAAAAGCAACAATAGACATTGAGAAATAAGAAGAAGATGGTAAAAATGAAGAAGAATTACTCAAAATAGATGAAGAAGAACAAGAAGAAGCAACAAAAAAAAATAAGAACCATACAGAAAACATGAAGAACTGAAAGAATAAAAAGAAGAAGCAGACAAAGAAGAGATGGAACAAAATAAGAAGAAGGAGAAAGAAGAAAAGAAATAGGAGGAAGAAGAAGAAAATGTCCACGATGTGGTCATGGATATTATTGATTTCATCAACGATAACATTTGTGATGATGAGCAAAAAGACATTTGATCGCTTATGTGGTGAAATTTTTAACTTTTTTTTTATTTAAGCAACAAAAGATTTGAATGATTGTTGGATGATATGACAAATAATTATTTATTTTATCAATGTTCCTAGGATACTGCACTGAATCTGTTTTTATCAAATTATGTTGTTGCATAGAATTTGAATATGTATTGTTTTGTTTGTCATAGATGATACATTGTATGATTAACATCATATAGTGCATTTTAATATTTTGTATGCTGCTAGCATAATCTATTATTACCATGCTAGTCAATTTTAAGTTGATGTGTTGTTTGATCGACTATGAATAGCAGTATTAATATTCTACTAAAATAGAAATATTTTTATTTATTCAATCCCACTACATCCAGGTTACACTTTTCCAAACAGCAAATACTTGCATTATACCACATAACATCATTTTTAAGTCACTTTCCCCTTCTTCGTTCAAAACCAACTTTTGTTTTAGTTCATCCCGCTCTATTTGGGTATATTGAAGAAATACTTTCAAGTGATCTCTCTGTTTTTCAGCTTGTTTGAACAACGTCATGAAAAAATCTCTATTTTCTTCATATTTTCAAAGCCTTCGTAGTAGGTTAAATTTTGCAACTCCATAAAAATTTGATGTTTCGGATCCCGGACTCAATGTCAATGGACTGCTTGGGGGTGATACCTCATCAAGCTATTTAAAATACAAGCATGCACCATTATCCTAGAAAATAATTAATAATTAGATAACAATTTACTTAATTTAAAAAAATCATACACGACATATCTTCACAATTGTACGGTTATAAAATTTGGGATCTGGATTTGATTACATGCGTGGCGTCCTCAAGACAGTTGCATTTCTGCAATGATAAATTATAGTCTTTTTTGAATTAGATATTTGATATATTTGTGACATTGTAGAATTTTAAAATAAAAAATAAAATGGAGGAACTAATGAGGGATGAAGGACTTTATATATGAGTAAAATCAAACTATTTAAGAAGTACAAAATTAAATATTTGTTACCATCGGAACAACAATTATATTTTTGAATTATTGGAGACATAATAGCCCGTCATCGATCAGATATATATGTCTACCATAGATTTTCTAAATTGATGGACCCTCAGTATAATATTTTTTTAAAAGGGAATAATTAAGTAAAAACTAAATAAAAGGAAATAATTAAGCATAAAATAAACTAACTGTGGAAATTTACACATATGAAGGAGTTTAAATAAGTCACGTGACTACGTTAGAATCCACAAAAATTGGGGGCAATTATCGAAGGAGTATGTAGGTAGGTAGTGGTTGAAAAAACAACATACTTGTGCTTTCAGGATCCATTAATTCATGTGGTGTACCGTAGACTTATATTAAAGGGCAAGTATGGATTGTTGTCTTGATCGATGATAGATGTAGTGGTCTCATACAACCAGTTTTAGACCCTTACTAACATGTTGTTTAAAAGAAAATAAATAAATAAAAAATGTAGTGTGAAATTCTACATATATGAAGGAGTTTAAACAAGTGACATGATCATGTAATAGTCCACACAAATTGGTGGTGATCAAAGGGGTATGTGAATGGTTAGTGGTTGAACAAATAACATCCTCAGAGTAATGTTTATCAAAGCACAAGTATGTTTTGAGGATTTTGATTGTTCCACCACTACCCATCCACATACCCTTTTGATCACCTCTACCAATTTATCTGGACTATTATATGATTGCTTGTTTAAACTTCTTCATATGTGTAGAATCTCTCAGTTTATTTATTTAATTATTTCCTTTTGAAAAACATAGTACTGAGGATCTACCGATTCATCTGGTCTATAATAGACAATTATATTAGTCTAGGATTTACTATTTTTAGTATCGATGGTAGATTCCTATCACGACCCAAACCAGGGCCTAGTCGTGATGGATATCTGAAGTCTCATGTGGACCGGAGATCACCCCTTGCCTAACCCAACCAATACAAAAATCTCCATTGTCAGATGAATTCCGAACATATAAGAAGATAAGATATAAAACAACTAATATCAATTCATTAAGTGACTATACCATCCACCATTAATCGGACAACCATCAGTCACTGACACAATAAACCAAATCACCCAAGTCCACAATAATCCAACAAAGCCTCTACAAAATTAAAATTAATAAAATATCGGGACATGCCCTGACAAAAGCCAAAACTAAGTCTAAAAAGGTCTAAGACATAGAAAATAAGTACCATGAAATAAAGCCTTCCAAAGTATGAAAGCTCACACTTCAATGTCAACTCACGAACTAACTCGAGTATCTGATCACTGCGCAGAAAAGGTAAAAGAGGTATCGGTACCTACAATGCATGGGGATACAACATCCAGAGATGGTTAGCGATTGGAGAGCTAGCATGTAACTTAGGGATGGAGGAATAAAATAATACCATGACAACAATTCAAAACTAGTGCAACACCCAAAGAATAGTATCATACGAAATGTATATACATACATATATATATATACATATATATATATATATATATAATATGGCATGCTGAGGTAAGGAACAAGGCTTAGCATGAACTTTGAAAACCTTAACCTGGGCTGTGTAGCATAACCATCATATAACAAGGCACCCACGAGCTATATGGACCCAACTCTCCCCTAGCTGGAAGGGCTTCAGTGTATGTAGCCGCACGAACCAGAGAATATTTATATCCATATATACCTTTATAGGGGACTCGAGCCTCCCGACATAGTCAAGGCGACTTAGGCACCAATGTATACAATATTGAGGACTCAAACTTGCCATCATATATTCAGTTTGGGGGACTCAAATCTATAGGTCATATAGACACCCGCACCGGCTAATGCAGTTTCTAGTGTTAGTCCTACAAACTCTACTTTCATGGCTCAGCTACACATTCTGCTTTAAAGCCCAATTAAAACATTCATTTCACATACACAACCATTAATCCAATTACTTACTAAAGGCATCCTGTTGGTATTCGCCATACCAACCCCACTTGCAAGTGTACAACATGCCATAACCATTTTTAATCATCTTGGGACTCCAACCCATTGTCTAACAAAGACGTCAATTCAATTCATCCTCTAAGGACTCAAACCTATTTAGTGTTTCAAATAAATTTATGTCCAACAAGGCCTTCATAAAACTATTTACCAACCATTAACATTCTTAGGCCAATGCCTTAGTTCAAAAAATAATTCAACATGTGACAAGATCATTCTCATTGACAATTTCACAAACAGGTTGAGGGCATACCATTATCAAAACCAAAAACCATCATACTTAGGGTTAAACATGATTTCTTAGTTAAACCGAAATTCCCACCCATATGTGCAAAACCATTATTAAAATATGCATAATCATAAATTAAATCATGAGAAAGCAATACCCAACAATATTAATTCAAACCCTCAACCTTGGTTTTCAAAACCACCATTAATGACTCATGAACAATGTTTTAAACATATGATTTTAGTGAAATAACAATGAAAGAAGCGTCACATACTTGATTTATGAAGATTCACAAAGAGAATTTGATCCGTAAGCTCTTAGAATACCACTTTAAAGAAACCAAAGCCCAATCTTTCTTGAGAGATTTTTAGAGAGAGCTTAGAGAGAGTTTGATCTTGTAAAGGGTATAATGAATGACCAAAAGGTGTTATAAGACGTGGGGTCTTTAGGGCTTAGGGTAAAAAATGTCCAAAGTACCCCCGGCTTAAAGTTGGAAGATCCCTCATTTGGTTACGAGTCAAGCTATTGACTCATCACCACAACTTACGACTCGTACCATTGAGTTATCACCAAGACAGAGAGATGGGACACCACATACTATCCAACTTATGAGTTCCTAGTCCCACTCGTTACTAGACCATATGACTCGTATGGTAGTCATGACCAACACAGAACACCAAGGGCTTGGACACTGGATAATATACGACTAGACCTACCACTTGTCACATGATCATACGACTCGTGAGGAGTCTCTCGTAACACACTGTTTAACTTATGACTAGGATCACTTGACTTGTAACCACACTATATGACTTGTGGTGTGAGTCATAAGAAGGGCAGAGAGCCTAAAGCTTAGGAAATTCACAAAGGTCAAAGTCCGGGGCATTTTTGTCTCCCTCCTTATGATCATTTGTCCTCGAATGATGGGACAAGGTATTGACTAGCACAATTAAAACTCAAACATCTCTACTCTTACCTTTAACTAAGTTAGAAAATAAAGATGCCAAGGAAACCAATATTTCCTTTAACAAATTTAGAAAATAGAGTTGCTAAAAATATCACATGCCTCAAGCACGAATTTATTGAGCGGGGAATAGGAATGGATACTTGGACTTTATTTCCTCCCCAGCTTCTCAAGTAGCTTTCTCATACTTTTGGTTCCTCCATAGAACCTCCATGCCTTAAGCATATCAAATTCTGATAGCTACTACAAAAGCAAATTAAGGCATACATATGATTTATTGCCACCACATTCAATTCAAGGAATGGAGCATGTTTAATGGGACATGTTTCACCAAATACTCATTATTTTGCCTTAGCCATCATAATATCATCAATATGGTGCATTGAGATTCAAAATCAACGTCTTATCCATATAAAGGCGTCTTAGGCATAAATCGATGGGACTTGAACGCTTCATATTATCATCTCTTTTGATAATATTGTTCTTAAGGAACAAATTTTAAAACATAAATGGTTCCAAACCAATTATTTTTCCTCAAATCCAACAATAATTATATTATTAGTAGCAAAATACAAATATCATAAGGAATTACTAACCTTAAAATTACCTTTAGATTTATAATCTCACGTTGTTTGGCAGAGTCTCGTGCTGATAATGTGTTATAAAATAAGAAAGAATAAAGAAAAAGAGTAGAGAGAATAGAGTCCCACTGGGTTTTTCTTGTAAGATTTTTAATGAGAGTTTATATGCGTGTATTGGTAGAGATGTGTATTCTTTTTCCTTCACTAAATTTTTTTTCCCACTATGTTTTTTTCTAGTAAGGTTTTAATGGGGCACATTATATATCTAGACATTCAAGGAAGAGTGTTATAAATGTATTTACATTATAGTGAATGTCTATCAAGATCTAATAAGATCTATCAAGATCTAGATGGTATATATCAGGATTTGAAGTATCTGTATTTTAGCCAGAAACTAGGAGTATTTTCCCCTATAAATAGAAGGGTTTTGTTCATTATATTCTCAACAATCTTATGATATCTCATCCTTCAAGAGAAATAAAGAAGTCTCTCCTCTTCTCTCTCTGTTTATTCTTATTCTTGCTTTTATATTTCGTAACAAAAAGAATGTATTAAATGGATTACACTGGCCAAGGTCTAGATACATTAAACTTTATTTTCAGTTTTACTTTTTTTTAATTTCTTATTTTCTTTTATTTGTCTGTACTTTGTTATATTATATTTCTTTTGTGATAAACATTGAAATGGACTCTGATAACATGCATATTATTTACAGGATTTAATCTAAGAAATTAATAAATGTAAACAACATATATAAAAGAGTATCTCAACTTTCATTGTCTATGATACTTAATCTGGTGTAAAACTAAATATTTGTAATCTTCCTATTGTACCTTTAAAATGTTTCAAAGCAATAAAGAATCGTCTAAATTGACAAATTTCAGCCTTTCAATATATTTCAACCATATTATAAAAAGAAAGTTCGAATAATGTAATAGTATAAAATACTATTATAATAGTGATATCATAATTTCAAGCAAAATAAAAAAAACATTGATCAATTTCATTAGCTATCATATATAAATTTATATAGACCATCTAATTTTGGAGGAGAAAAAATTAAAATCGTACATAAAATTAAATTGACAAAAGTTATACCTCAATAATTGATATTTTTATGGCGCTTAGAATCTAATGTGAAATTTCAATTTTGCAACATTCTTCTGTTGAGGTCACAACCTAGTAAATATAAACAAACATGGAAAATACACATAACAAATCACACAATTAGGTTAAAAACAAAATCAAAACAACACTTAAAAGGCAATGAACTTAAATTGTATGCAAACATATCTATACGGCTTTCAAACAACACTTCCTTAATATACATATTAAATAGAATTGTAGAAGATTTTTTATAAAATGTAAAATTATAATTAATTTAAAAGTGTTAAATATTATGAATTTATAATTTTTTATCTAGATCAAATAATCAAACTTAATGAATTTATTAATAAAAAAATTGATCAAAAAAGGCATCGAGATAAAAAAGGAAAAAAATGAATTTTAGCCATACATGCGCAGGTACTTTAATATTTTATAATATACTTGGCTATTATTTACGTAGTTATTAAAATAAAATAAAAAATTGTATAGTACCCGTTTCTATATCAAACTAGTACCACGGGCTCAAAAATATTTTTAAAAATTTATTTTAACTATTGTGATTTATAGTTTTTTTTACATATTTTTTAAAAATATATAATAAATTATTTTTTTTTAGATATTTTAAGTTGTAATGCTTTTTATATAATTTTCAAATGCTTAGATGACTATAATAATTAATTATGGATGATATAATAAAGTTACGATTGAAGCAGTGAAGCAGACATGTCTTAATGACTCGCAACAACTAATTAGAAGTGATATAGCAAAATTACTATAAAAATACATGTGAAAAAATTTAAATGGTCATAATAATTAATTAGGAGTGACATAGAAAAATCACGATTGAAACAGCAAAGCAGACATGTCTAATTAGAAGTGATATAATAAAATTACTATACAAAAACACTCGGGTGAAGAAGCTGAAGAAGACATGTCATAAATATCTATTTTACTTTTTATTAAATATTATTAATTTTTTAATACATAGATAACTTATAATAATTAATTAGAGATGAAATAATAAAATCACGGAGAAAACAGCTTATGAAGCAGGCAGGATCATAAATATCTATTTTACTTTTTTTATTAAATATTATTAATTTTTTACTACATAAATAATTCATAATAATTAATTAAAGATCACATAATAAAATCACGAAGAAAGCAGTTTATGAAGCAGGTAAGAGAAGCAGGCATGTTGACAGAGAGCTTCCTATTTCTCTTGCCTACTTATAATAATTAATTAGAGATGATATAATAAAATCACAGAGAAAGCAGCTTATGAAGCAGGCAGGATCATTAATATTTATTTTACTTTTTTTTTATTAAATATTATTAATTTTCTAATACATAAATAACTTATAATAATTAATTAAAGATCACATAATAAAAATCACGGAAAAAACAGTTTATGAAGCATGCATATTGACGAAGAGCTGCTTGCTTCTCTTGCCTTTTAC
The DNA here is from genome assembly GCF_002878395.1 of Capsicum annuum. Taxonomy (NCBI): domain Eukaryota; kingdom Viridiplantae; phylum Streptophyta; class Magnoliopsida; order Solanales; family Solanaceae; genus Capsicum; species Capsicum annuum. The sequence continues at coordinate 171,961,620 of NC_061119.1, forward strand.
CTCTTATTAGATAGTAATTGCTTCTCTTGCCTTTTGCTTTTTATTAGATAATAATTCCTAGAAAAGCAAATACTATAAAAATTTGCCCCCTATTTCAAGTATTTTAATATTTTATGATATATTTAATTTGGTTTCAAAGTCCAAAAATTAGGTAAATAGTTAAATTACTATTATTAAATATTTTAAATTAGGAAAAATTTCAAAAATAACAACAGTTTGACATAAAATCCACCTTTCATAGTAACATTTTACAATATTATCATTTATATCCAATGTATTCGATTCACATCTACTATATTCGCTTTTACTCAATAGTTTGTTGTAACGACCCTCCCAGGCGTTTGTGAAATTTTTACATCTTCTCTATTTTAGCGCACTCTGTAGTTCATATACGCGGATTATGACTCACGGGATGAGTAGTATCAATTCTTCAGATGTTCGGAAGTTATTGAAGTCATTAGTTGGATTATTGAGTTTTAACAAATTTAAGTTGAATCTTTGGTGAAGACAACCTCGATTTATGTGTTGATGTTTCAATAGGTTTGAAACATATTTTTTAGTCAATCTAGATATTTAATTATTTTTCAAGGTTTCGAAAAATATTTGAACATTTATCAAATATTTTAGATATTATTTTAGTTGGTGATTATTGGACCAAATCGATATTTCTTAACTCTTGAGACCTATATATATATATATATATATATATATATATATATATATATGTATATATATATATATATATATATATATAGAGAGAGAGAGAGAGTGTGAACATAATGAATATGTAATGAAAATTGGTGAAAGTTGATGGTGCATGTGCACTGTTTCATGTTTTTGTTCCGTAGAAATTCAAAAATATCAGTATGTTTATTTTCTTAGCGTTCTATAGCTATCATTTCAAAAATTTAGGTTTAGGCCTATGGTTCTTAGAGTAAGAATTTAAGGAATGGGCCATTCGATTCATATTTTTAGGGGAATTATATATTTGGACAGATTGTAGCCATTCGGAAGCTTTATGAAAGGGTAAGACCCTTGCAGATTAGCTTGCATTTGGTTTCATTTGATTGAGGTAAGTTATGGTTTAATTGGAGTTTAGACTCAATTTAATTGTGTGTATTCTCCTAAATTGGATACTTGTTGATTGGTATTCGAACATGCTTGAAATTGATGATGTTTGGATTGTTGAGGCATGTCTAAATGATTCTTGAAAATTTACTTCATGGAATTATCTTATGACTTTAAGTGTACTTGTACACTTGGTACATCGTATTGTATGTTGTGAGGTAGTGTGAGTTTGACATTTATATTATTTATTTATAGTGGATCGGATACCACGTCGGTACGGAAATGTATATGTTGGATCGGGTACCACGCCGGTACGGATATGTATATAGTGGATCGGGTACCATGTCAGTACGGATATGTATATGGTGGATCGGATACCACGCCGATATGGATATGTATATGTTGGATCGAGTACCACGTTGGTATGAATATGTCTATGGTGGATCGGGTACCACGCCTGTATGGTACATGAACATAGATTGTTCCCTGCAGGTCATGACTATTTGGGCAAAAATAAGTCTCATAGCATGTGTGTACATATTTGTGTTGAGTCTGTGGATGTTTACAATATGGTTAATACTTTTGATGGTTGTGGCTTATTTGTGAGCACTGTTTGATCTATTATTGTTGTATTGTTGATTCATTGAGTATTTATTGTGTGACGATGTATGTCTACTTGTTGTTTGATTTATGTTGTGTACATGTTATTAAATTGAGTTGGCCTATGATACCTACCAGTACATAGTGGTTTGTACTGATACTACCCCGTACTTTTCTTTTGTTGAGTGCAAAAAATATTCCAGAAACTCAAAAATGAACTCACCTATAGAGTTTGATAGAAGATCTTGATCCAAGGGTGAGCACTCCATCTCCAAGCTACTATGGGTCATCTTATTTGTTCTTGTCCATCTTTCAGGAAATGAAACATTATTTGGTTACTTTATTTTTGAATATCTCTCTAGACATGATCTTTGTTAGTAGTTCTTATACAATGACTTTTGGATCTTGAAAATTTTAGTAAGTAGTTTGTTTGACTTTCGCATTAATATTGATTAGTCATGGATTATTGTTATTATGTTGATTTTATGATAATATCATTTTAATATTGACTAAATGATTGGGTAATGGTTCGGCTTATATGGTTCTCCCACAAGAAGATTAATTTGGGTGTTACTCATGACCATTTAGGTCGTGACAAAGTTGGTATTAGAGCCTAGGTTCGTCGATCTCATCGTAGTAGAACATATCTAGCAGAGTCTTGCAGAACGGTACGAAGATATCTATACTTTTCTTTGAGAGACTATAGGACACTAAGAAAATTCAATTTTTTTTCTTACGTGTTATTCCTTGATTTCAATTGGTATCTGGAGATTTCAATTGGTATCTGACTTCTTTCACTCTTTTCTTGCAGATGGTAAGAACTCGAAAGAATGGGGCAAGATTTGAGGTACCAGGACCGGATGCTGAGGCTACAGCTCAGGGTAGAGGCCAGGCAAGAGGGGGACGAGGTGGGGAAAGGAGAGCAGCTCCCACCAGGGGCAGAGCTCAGACTACGAGACCTGCTAAGGAGAGACCAATATCTCCTCCCCTACATGAGGATTTGCCTGAGGTAGCAGAGGATGGAGCTATGCTAGTATAGAATGAACGAGTACCAGTTCATGGTGGGGTTGCACCAGTTTTGGGAGGTGTAGTTTCGATTTAGATGTCTTCCGCTGTGATTCAACAAGTTCTTAGTTTTCTGAGTGGTTTAGTAGGATCAGGGACTATGCCCGTAGCACCTGCAGTCCAGCATGAGATGCAGCATGCTACTGCTGTAGCCCCTCGGATGGAAAAAACATCAGGATCATAAATTTTTCCAAGGCAGGCAGTGGGTCTGGTGATGACCGTAGATGAGCATGAGTTGTTCTGTAAGTTTATCAAGATGAATCCTCCTATTTTTCATGGAACTAAGTCTAAGGATACCTATGATTTTATTATTGATTGCCATAAGAGAATTCACAAAATAGGTGTGGTTGAGAGGTATGGTGTAGAACTGGTTACTTTTCAGTTTCAGGGGGATGCTAAGATGTGGTGGAGGGCTTATGTTGAGTGCAGGGATACAGGTTTGCCTCCCTTGACTTGGACACAGTTTTACTCAGTTTTTCTAGAAAAGTACGTGCCTCGTACTTTGAGAGATAGAAAAAAGGATGAGTTTGATAATCTTAAGTAGGGGAACATGTCAATTACGGCCTATGAAGCCAAATTTCATTCATTGTCTCGATATGCATCTCACTTGTTAAAAACTCAGGAGGAGAGGATCCATCTTTTTGTGAAGGAGTTGAATACAGGTTTCCATATTTTTGCTCTTCAGATGACATCTTTAGGTAGGTCTTTTTAGGAGATGGTTGATTTTGTCAAAAAGGTGGAGGGCATAAGGAAAGAGGGTTATGCCAAGGCAGCAGAAAAGAAGGCCCATAGAGGAGGCAATTTTAGTGGTTCTTATTCTAGGAGTCAGAGTCAGCAAAGATACCCTACCCACCCCATTCATCCAGTGATGCCAGTTTCTGTGGGTAGTTCGTCAGGAGCTAGCCAGCCATTTTTGGACTTTGGTGGTTACCTCGCTTTATGTTTTTCAGCTCAGCGGCCTACCTTGGACCATATATGTTACTAGTGCAGAAGAGTGGGTCAGATTAGGAGGTTCTGTCCTAATATAAGGCAGTTTGGTCAGTCTAGCCAACAGCAGGCTCCTAGAGCTCTAGTTCTAGTAGGTAGGAGAGGTGGTAGTAATGGTAGAGGTCGTCCACAGGGTGGTCGTAGTGGACATAAGGCAGGTAGGGGTGGTAATCAGCCCCATCAAGGTGGTTATCAGCTTAGCATGGGTGACGTTCAAACTGGTGGTAGTTCTTATATCTATACCTTTCCAGACAGGCAGGCATCAGACACTGTTATTATATGTATTATTCTTGTTTGTGACCAGATGGCCACTATATTATTTGATCCTGGATCTACTTTTTTATACGTATCTGCTAATTTTGTTATGGGATTGGACATGATGTGTGATTTGCTTGACTTTCCAATTCACGTGTCTACTCCTATTGGTGATTCTGTTGTTGTTGATAGAGTTTATCGTTCTTGTTCTGTAAAATTTATGGGGTACCAAATTTAGGCAGATTTAGTGATTGTAGACATGGTAGATTTTGATATAATTTGGGTATGAGTTGGTTATATCCGTATCATACTATACTGTACTTTCATACTAAGACAGTAACTGTGGCTATGCCAGGAATAGATAGGATTGAGTGGGAGAGTGATTATAGTCCTGCTCCAGTGAAACTTATTTCTTTTCTGCGTGCAAAGAGATTAATTGGAAGAGGTTGTTTGGCCTTCCTAGCACATCTTGGGGACACTTCTGCAGAGATCCCATCTATTGAGTCAGTTTCTGTGGTGTGTGAGTTCCAAGAGGATTTTTCTGCAGATTTTCCTAGTATGCCAACAGACCGTGACATGGATTTCTGTATTGATCTAGAGCCATTTACTCATTTTATTTCTATTCCTCCCTATAGGATGGCTCCGACTGAGTTGAGGAAGCTAAAGGATCAATTGCTAAGTAAGGGTTTTGTCCATCTGAGAGCCTCTCCATGGGGTACTCCTTTCTTGTTTGTGAAGAAGAAGGATGGTAGTCTCTGTATGTGTATAGACTACAGGCAGTTGAATAAAGTTACGATCCATAATAAGTATCCTTTACCCCGTATCGATGATTTATTTGACCAGTTGCAGGGTGCATCCATATTTTCTAAGATTGATTTGAGGTCTGGGTATCATCAGCTTAAGATTCGGCCTGAAGATATTCCTAAGACTACTTTCCAAACCAGGTATGGGCACTATGAGTTTCTTGTGATGTCTTTTGGGTTGACTAATGCCCCAGCTGCTTTTATGAGTTTGATGAATGGGATATTTAAACCCTACTTGGATTCTTTCATGATTGTCTTTATTGATGATATTCTAGTTTATTCTAAGAGTAAAGAGGAGCATGAGAATCACTTAAGGATTGTTTTGGGTTTGTTAAAAGAGAAAAAGCTTTATGCAAAGTTTTCTAAGTGTGAGTTCTAGTTGGCTTCTGTATCCTTTTTAGGGCATGTGGTTTCAAAGGAAGGGGTGATAGTAGACCCGCAGATAATTGAAGCGGTTAAGAATTAGGCTAGACCTACTTCAGTGATGGAGGTTTGTAGCTTTCTTGGCTTAGCAAGTTATTACCGTAAGTTTATGAAGGGGTTTGTTTCAATTGCTACTCATATAACGCGGTTGACTCTGAAAGATGTACCTTTTATTTGGTCTGATGAGTGTGAGGAGAGCTTTAAAAAGCTCAAGACCTTGTTGACTTCCACCCCTATTCTTGCCTTATCGGTAGAGAGTAAGGATTTTATTATTTATTGTGATGCCTCACATTCTAGTTAAGGTGTTGTGTTGATGCAGGAAAGGAATGTTATTGCTTATGTTTCGAGGCAATTGCAGCCCAATGATAAGAATTACCCTACTCATGATTTGAAGATAGCTATTGTGTTTTTTCTCTTAAGAGATGGATGCATTACTTGTATGGGGCTCATTGTGAAGTGTTCAATGATCATCGTAGTTTAGAGTATATGTTCACACAGAGTGTTTGAATTTGAGACATAGTAGATGGATGGAGTTGCTTAAAGATTATGATATCACCATTCTCTACCATCCAAGAAAGGCTAATGTGGTCGTTAATGCATTGAGCAGGAAGTCAGCAGGTATGGGGAGCTTGGCTTATTTAAATGGTAGCAGGCATCTGTTGACTAGAGAGATTCAGACTCTAGCTAACAAGTTTGTTCGACTTGAGGTGACTGGGAAAGGAAGAATTCTAGCCAGCACTGAGGCAAGGTCCACATTTCTTGATCAAATTAAGGCTAAACAATTTGATGATGCTAATTTGAGTAAAATTTGAGATAAGGTTTTGCTAGGTGAGTCCAAAGAGGGCATTCTTGATGGTGATGATGTATTGCAGATTAAGGGTCGAGTTTGTGTACCCCGTGTTAATGATTTGATTCCTACTATTCTAGCTGAGGCTCATTGTTTAAAGTATTCTATACATCCTGGAGTGACTAAAATGTATCGTGATTTGAGGCAACATTATTGATGGGGCCGAATGAAGCGTGATATAGTTGATTTTGTTGCCAAATATTAGAGTTGCCAGCAGATAAAGTACGAGCATCAGAAACCTTGTGGTACTTTTTAGCGGATGCCCATTCCTGAATGGAAATGGGAGAGGATAACTATGGATTTTGCTGTTGTTCTTCCTAAGACTTTGGAAAAGTATGATTGTATATGGGTTATTGTCGATGGTTGACTAAGTCTGCATATTTCATCCTGGTTCAGATGACTTATAATGCAGAAAAGTTGGCCAAGATTTATCTTAAGGAGATTGTTCGGTTGCATAGAGTCCCAATTTCTATTATCTCAGATAGGGTTACTCAATTTACCTCTATCTTTTGGAAGAAGTTGCATAAAGAGTTAGGGACAAGGTTGGACCTTAGTACAACCTTTCACCCTCAGGCCAATGGGCAGTCCGAGCGAACGATTCAGGTGTTGAAAGATATGCTTCGTACGTGTGTGATGGATTTTGGAGATCATTGGGATCAGTTTCTACCTTTGGCCGAGTTTTCATATAATAATAGTTATCATTAGAGTATTGATATGGCACCGTTTAGTGCTTTGTATGGGAGGAGGTGTAGATCTCTCATTGGGTGGTTTGATGTATTTGAGGTGAGACCGTCGGGTACTGATTTGTTAAGAGAATCGTTAGAGAAGGTCAGGTTCATTCAGGAGAAACTTATAGCGACTCAAAGCATACAAAAAGAGTATGTGGATTGGAAAGTTAGAGATATGCACTTTATGGGGGGTGAGCAAATGTTGCTCAAAGTTTCACCCATGAAGGGTGTCATGCGTTTTGGGAAGCGAGGTAAGCTCAGTCCTAGATAAATTGGACCGTTTGAGATTCTTCAGCTCGTGGGGTCGGTGGCCTACAGGTTGGCATTGCCTCTGAGTTTATCGGGTGTTCACCCTGTATTTCATGTTTCTATGTTAAAGAAGTTTCATAGTGATGGTAACTGCATAATTCGTTGGGATTCGGTCTTGTTAGATGAAAACCTCTCATATGAAGAGGAACCTATTGCTATTATTGATAGAGATATCCGTAAGTTGAGGACTAAGGAGATTGTGTTGGTGAAGGTCCAGTGGAAGAATCGTCCTATTAAGAAGGCCACTTGGGAGACTGAAGCGGACATGTGTAGCAAGTATCCACATATTTTTGTGGATTCAGGTAATTCCTTGTTTTGCCTTCTTGTCTTAAGTTTGTCCGTTCGGGGACGAATGATTATTTAATTAGTAGCTGATGTAATGACCCTCTCGGTCATTTGTGAAATTTTCTCATCTTCTCTATTTTAGCGCTCTTCGTAGTTTGTATACGTGGATTATGACTCACGGGATGAGTAGTACCAATTCTTGAGGTGTTCGGAAGTTATTGAAGTCATTAGTTGGATTATTGAGTTTTAATAAATTTAAGTTGATTACAGGCAATCTTTGGTCAAGATGACCTCGATTTATGCATTGATGTTTTCAATAGGTTCGGAACATACTTTTTAGTCAATGTAGAAATTTAATTTATTTTTTGAGTTCCAAAAAATATTCAAAAATTTATCGAATATTTTAAATATTATTTTAGTTGGTGTTTATTGGGACAAATCGATATTTCTTAACTCTTGAGACCTATGTATAAGAGTTATATATATTTTTTAACTCTTGAAACCTATGTATAAGATATATATATATATATATATATATATATGTATATATCTATATAGAATCTAATATTTCCACGAGAGGGGGACAGCATGGTTAGCAGTATGTTTCTTTTCAATCGTGGCTTTGAAAGGAGTTCTTGACATCTTCAGGTTAGATTAATCCTTAATGGTTTTGTGATGCTTAGTTAGTAGAATAATGACAACGAATGCTGCTAATCAATAGGCTAAGGATAGATTAGCAGCATTTAAGGATTTTGTTTGGCGTGTGTATTAAATTGTATCACCGCTACTATTTCCGGTGACATTGTTACAACAAATTAGGGTAAATTTTGTTAAGTTAGTGGAGAAGTAATGATGACAGTCATTAACCTTAATTAATAGTATATATAGAGAGAGAACATAATGAATATGTAATGACAATAGGTGAAAGTTGACGGTGCAGGTGCACTGTTTCGTGTTTTTATTCCGTAGAAATTCAAAAATATCAGTATATTTATTTTCTTAGCATTCTATAGCTATGATTTCAAAAATTTAGGTTTAGGCATATGGTTCTTAGAGTAAGAATTTAAGAGATGGGTCATTCGATTTGTATTCTTAAGAATTTAAGAGATGGGTCATTCGATTTGTATTCTTATAGAGATTATATATTTGGACAGATTATAGCCATTTAGAAGCTTTACGGAAAGGTAAGACCCTTGCAGATTAATTTGCATTTGATTTATTTGGTTGAGGTAGGTTATAGTTTAATTGGAGTTTAAACTTGATTTAATTGTGTGTATGCTCCTAAATTGGATACTTGTTGATTGGTATTCGGACATGCTTGAAATTGATGATGTTTGGATTGTTGAGGCGTGTCTAAATGATTCTTGAAAATTTACTTTATGGAATTGTCTTATGACACTTGTACACTTGGTACATAGTATTGTATGCTAAGTAGCGTAAATTTGATATTGATATTACTTGTTTATGGTGGATAGGGTACCATGTCGGTACGGATATGTATATGTTGGATCGGGTACCACTCCGGTACGAATATGTATATGTTGGATCGGGTAACACTCCGGTACGGATATGTATATGGTGGATCGGGTACCACGCCGGTACAGATATGTATATGTTGGATTGGATACCACATCGATACAAATATGTATATATTGGATCGGGTACCACGTCGGTATGGATATGTATATAGTGGATCGGGTACCACGCCGGTACAGTACATGAACATAGATAATTCCCTACAGGTCATGACTATTTGGGAAAAAATAAGTCCCATAGCATGTGTTCACATATTTGTGTTGAGTCTGTGGATGTTTACAATATGGTTGATACTCTTGATGGTTATGTGTTTTGTTTGTGAGCGTTGTTTGATATGGTATTGTTGATTCATTGAGTATTTGTTGTGTGATGATGCTTGTCTACTTGTTATTTGATTTATGTTTGTGTACATGTTATTAAATTGAGTTGACCTATGATACGTACCAGTACATAGTGGTTTGTACTGATACTACCCTGTACTCTTCTTTTGTTGAGTGCAGAAAGTATTCCAGAGGCTCAGACATGACCTCACCTATAGAGTTTGATAGAAGATCATGATCCAAGGATGAACACTCCGTCTCCAGGCTGTCATGGGTCATCTTATTTGTTTTTGTCCATCTTTCAGGTAATGAAACATTCTTTGGTTACTTTATTTTTTAATATCTCTCTAGACACGATCTTTGTTAGTAGTTCTTGTACAATGACTTTCGGATCTTGAAAATTTTAGTAAGTAGTTTGTTTGACTTCCGCATTAATAATGATTAGTCCTGGATTATTGTTATTATGTTGATTTTATGATAATATCATCTTAATATTGACTAAGTGATTAGGTAATGGTTCGACTTAGATGGTTTTCCCACAAGAAGATTAGTGTGGGTGTCACTCATGGTCATTTGGGTCGTGACATTTGTATTCATATAAAACATAAATACATTAATCACATTTTATATATTTTTTTTATTTTTAAAAAATATGACTACATCGAATACAAGCCATGGATGATGACAGAAATATCCTAACCGCGCGTTGTATTTGTATTTACCATTATTTTTTTATTTTATTCTTTTCTCTGTTTTGATTTTTTTTACTTTTTGATTTTTTTTCCTACTTTCCTTTTCTTTTTTTTTTTCGATTTTTTCTTTCATTTTTTGTATTTTTTTCTTTTTCGTGATTTTTCTTTTTTTCCTTTTTTCTTGTTTTCTTTTATAATTGTGTTTTTTCTTTTCGTTCTTTTTCTTTTTTTCTATCTCTATCTTCTATTTTTCTTTTCTTTTTTGTTCTTTTTGTTTTTCTTTTTTTTTTTTAAAATCTTTTTTTGCTATCTTATATTTTTTGTATTTTCAAAAAATATGGCTCCTCGAGTACAAGTCACGAATAATAACTAAAATGTCACAATTGCTCAGTGTATTTATATTCACATCATCGTTTATATTTTTGTATTCGTTGATACAATTATATTTGTATTTGCATTCTATAGTTCACGCTTGTTTTTGTATATATATTATAGTCCACATTTATATTTTATTGTTCACACTTGTATTTGTATGTTATAGTTCGCATTTGTATTGTATGTTATAGTTTATATTTGTATTTGTATTTTATAGTTCGCACTTGTATTTTTATGTTATAATTCGCATTTTGTATTTTATAGTTCACATTTGTATTTGTATGTTATAGTTCGCATTTGTATTGGCATTTTATAGTCCGCACTTGTATTTGTGTTTGCTAGTTTGCACCATCATTTATATTTTATACAATTCACACTTGTATTTTAAAGAATTATTTTGTATTCATATTTTATAATTGACTGGACATTGCATTTATATTTTGTGGTTTTATTTTATTTGTATTTATATATTATTTTTATCAACGCACTTGTACTTTAAAAGAACTATTTGTATTTATATTTGTAAGTTGACTACATATTATATTTTTATTTGTAATTTAATTTATTTTATTTGTTTGTATTTGAATTTGTAGTTGAAAAGATCATTTGTAAAAAAAATTATTTTTCTTTCTACGAACACTTGTATTTATAAAGTGATAAATTATACAAATATAAATTTTACATTTGCAGCAAATAATACATGTTTATACAACTTGAATCATATGCATACAAAATGATACTTGTTTATATACAAATGATAAATTTAAAATAAAGATACTAACGATAAATTTGCATTGAATGACACTTGTATATTTATATATTTAAGACCCAAATAAATACAATTAATTTATATACTTTCAGGTCCGGCTCAATGGTAAAGCCATTGAAGCCACTGCTTTAGGCCCCAACATACCAAAGGCCTCAAAATAACTACTCCTATATATCACTATTCTATTTTATATGATACTTCCTTCATCTCCAATTATTTATTGTGTTTCTCTTTTATACACTCTTTTAAAAATTATTGATTAAAAGTGTTTGATTATTTTATCATTACTTATATCTTAAGATATAGTTTCTATTAATTGAATATTTATATTATTTATGTGTCACGTTGAGGTGTTTGTAGTCTTTAAGAACAATTACTATTAAAGATAACATGAGAAAAAATAATTAATTTTATATTGAATTTCTAAAATGACAAATAGATTGAGATAACTAATTTTAGAATTCTCGATATACAATTTGAGACAAAGAAAGTATACAATTAATGAAATTATTATTAATAAAATATTTAAATTTTATGCTCTTTTTTACTTAGCTGAAGTTATTCTAAAGAGTAGGTAAATTACGATAACTTACCTTCTTTCTTCTTTCAAACATTTAACTTGTCAATCCAGTTTCCTGAGTGACTTATTTCTCTTGACTTGTGTGATTGATCCATGGATCAAAAATTACGTTATTTTGTCTCTTTAGTATATGAATATTAGTATTGACATTGATGCATAAAATATCTTGTATTAATAGGGTTCAGGAAAGAGGCACACCTCAAGAAATGTGATGTCTGAGGTTTATGCTAATGCAAGCACTAAAGATTATTTTCATGACTGGAACCCATGACTTATAGGTCACATAAAGACATCTTTACATTTTCTCCAAAATTTCATCTTTAGTATAACTCATAATAAGTTTAAGGCCTCTTTTTGTAGTTCGACTTTAGGCCACCAACTCCATTGAGCCGCCCTTGTATACTTTTTTTTGTATACAAATACAAATGACAATTTTTACATATTCATGATTAAACTATTCAACTATATATTATTAAAAATATATAGTATGATACAAATAAATATAAAATATAAAATATATATAAAATATAAAATACAACAACAATGATAACAAAATATGAGAGAGAAAAAATACAAAAAAGGAAAAAAAAGAGAAAAATGAAAAGCAAAAAAAGAGTAATAGAAAATAGAGAAAGAGAGAAAATAAATGAGAGAGACTATGAATTGTGATTAGGGATAATTATTAGGCAAGAGGGGGGTATGAATTATAATTAATTGAAACTTAGGATAAATAGGATAATTAGGACCCTATGTTTGCTAAGCAATGTAGTTATCTCTTTAAAATACCTCTTTTACCTAGACCAAGAAAATTTTTTATCATATATTTTAAAGTCCTAATCCCATATATTTTAGAGTTCAATATTACAAATAATTTAAATAATAATTGAAGAAAAATAGTAAAAAGATTGTTTGTCTAAAAACGAAACTTTTAATAAAGTGCAAAAGATTTGAATCACTTTTCGAAGGATCTTCACACTTTTAATAAATTAGAGATAGAGATTAGAAATTAAACATTATATATATAATAGTTTAGGTCTTTGCGCGCGTACCTTACTATAATGAGTTCAAACATTACATCAAATAAAATATTTGTTTAAATAATAAAGATAAATATAATAATTAAATTTAATACTTTTTGAGTATGTAAAGAAGGAGAATTTATTTATTAAACTTAATCTTTACAAAAAATATTTTTAAAAGTCGATCGACATTCATCAACCATCTGTAAATTGCAACAAAATAATACAATGATAGAGACATCAAAATAATACAATTAAATCTAATCTTTACACACAAAATTTTTTTCAAAGTCGTCTGACACTCATCTACCACCTATAAACAATAACAGAATAATACGATAATAGAGAAATTAAAATAATACAACTAAACCTAACCTTTACATCAAAAAATTCCTCAAAGCCGATCAACATTTATCTATCACCTGTAAACTGCATCAAAATAATAAGATAAAAGTAATATCAAAACAATACAATTAAACTTAAATTTTACAAACAAAAATTTCTCAAACCCGATCGAGATTCATCTGCGAACTGTAAACTACCACAAAATAACAAACTCATAGAGATATTAAGATAATACAATTAAATATAACCTTTACGTAAAAAAATTTCAAAGTCGACCACATTCATCTAGCATCTGCAAATCAAAATAAAATAATAAGATAATAAAGATATCAAAACAATATAATTAAACCCAACCTTTACACAAGAAATTCTTCAAAGTCAACCGACATTCATCTACGACCTGTAAAGTATTAAAAAATATAATAGTGATCACAAAGATTTGATTTTGATTCAATTGATTCTTGTCTGAGCGAAAAATTTGACCCTAAAGAATGATTTTGAATGAAAAGAAAGAAGCTATACATATACACACATGTTGAATTTTATTATGATGACAAACATAGTGAAGAAGTTGAGGGTTAGAAAATCAAGCATCCACTAATCTAGACATGCAACTGAATCAAGTTAGATGAGCATCAATCTTATTCACCCAATAGGCAAGCCGGTTTGTTCTCTAGTTTAACGTACATCTCAATATTTATAGAAGTATTGCCTTAATTCAATTCTATTTTAGGAGTATTTTTCTAATCGAACAATAGAAAGAAAAATATTAATTAATTCTCCTACCATATATTTTAGGGGTCCCATATATTTTAGGAAGTGTAGCTAAAAGGAAAATATTAATTAATTCTCATACCATATATTTTAGGAGTCCCACATATTTTAGGAAGTCTAGTTAATATAATAAAAAATAATTAAATAATAAATTAAAAAAATAGTGAAAAGACAATTTTGTCTAAAGAACATCTTTTAATGAAGGGTAAAAAGTACAAATCACTTTTCTAAGGATCTTCACACTTTTAATATACTATAGATAGATTATAGATAAGGGTGTACATAGGTCGGGTTGGTTAGGTTTTTATTAAAAAAAAAACCAATCATGTCGGTTTATTAAAACTATAAAACAAATCAAACCAACATAAAATTGGTTTTTTCGATTTAGGTTTTAGTCGGTTTTTGGGGTTTTTCATTTTTTTGGGATTTTTTTTATAATCTTTAGTTTTTATAATTATATTGTGATCAAAGACTAGATCAAATATGTTTTCACTCATGTGCTAGTGAAAAACCATAATTATGAAAAAATGAGGAGCGAAAAACTCTCTTGAAACTAAAAAGTGAGATGAAGAGTAAAAAGTTTAGGTTTTAAGTTTATATTGAATTTTCGATCATTTAATTAGTAATTAATGAACAAATATTACAACTTAAAGGCCCAAATTTTTTCCAATATATATCTACATCTACTTTCAAATTATTGAAAATTACTAAAACTAGTTAAAAAAATATTTAAAAAGTAGATTATAATTAATATTTTATGTATAAAAAAGTATATATATATATATTATGTCGGCTTGATTCGGGTTTGGGTTGACTTTTTTTTGGTCAACACCAAACCAAAACAAGAATGATCGTTTTTTTTTTTATAATGTCAAACCAATCAAACCCATAAGTCGGGTTTTTTCTCGGTTTGATTTGGTTCGTCGGTTCGGTTTGACTTGACGATTTGGTCTGTACACCTCTAATTATAGATATATAAACTAGATATTGGAGCATTTCATTTTAATTTTGATGTATTTCCTTGAGTTCTTTTTTTTCAATCAAAAGACCAGAGGGTTTGAATTTTGTTAAAGTCCAAAATATGTACAAAAGAGTATCTTTTTTTAGACAATTTTTAATTCTACTTTTCTACATGATATATTTTTTTCCTTCCTAGGAACTTCTACCTTTTTTTTATATTGATAACTCAAACTCATAATTTTCAAACTAAAATAGGAGTACTTACCATTCGAACAACTTGATATTCAATAACTTTGTTTATTGGAATTCACTTTAAACTTATCTACGTATTTTTTTTTCAGGTTTTCGTTTAGTGGCGGCGTGCCAAGCCAAAGAAGACTTTGAATTGATTATATACTTATATTGTCATTGAACTATTGACAATATCTCATAAAAGTCACTTTTGTATATTTTATGACAAAAATGTCATTGAACTATTACTTTGTCTCGCATATTATCATTCTAACATATTAAATTACTAAATTTACTTAATTTTCTTAAATGATATTTTGAATTCAATTTCATTGACACATTCATTAAAATATACTTACAACTCAATACATAACAAAAAATAATTTTAGTATAAAGGCAACAAAATCTATTCAATTTTATTATAAAAACAATAAAATTCACCAAAATAAAATAGATTTTAAATAAAAATAAATTATACATGATGAAAATAATTTTAAAAATTAAAAAGAATATATGAGATTTTATAGGACCCTTTTTTTAATTTTTTTTTTAAGGAGTTACTCTCTCCGTTTCATATTATTTATCCATTTTTCTCAACGCGTCCTATAAAATATTATAAATAAGAAGGATAGCTTACTAATTTACCTTGTAATTTTTTTAATACATTCTATTAACGTCTTCATAAATACTAATATTAACAATATAAGAATTTTTTTTGGGAACTTTATTATATTTATATTTTCAAATAAATTAATATAAGGATAATAATAATTTAATTTCAGTCCTATAAATTGATAAGTAACTTAGAAGATATGGAACAAAAAGATTAGTTAATACTCTCCTTGTTCTTAAATAAGTGAAAAAAATTAAAATATAAATTATGATAATTTAATATATATGTTTTAAAATTTTTATATCTGTTTTTAAAATTTATTAAATGTATACATATTAATAAAAAATTCAGAATTCATAATCTTTAAATTCTGATTTCATAAGTGAAACATGTAAAGAGAAAAGTCTATAAATAATATGAAATGGAAAGAGTATAATTTTCTTTTAAATGGTCCTATAAAATTTCAAGTATTTTTTTTTTTTAATATTTCAACATCTCAATATGTCTAATTTTTGTTTATTTAAAATGTTTATTTCATTTTGGTGGATTTTATTACTTTTTATATTAGACCCATTTTTTTGTTATGTACTTGGGGTGGTATAATCTAATGAATTGTCATTAAATTTAAACTTAATTAAGTGAGTTTAGTAGTTTAAAATGTTAGAATGACTATCTGAGAGATAAAATAATAGTTCAGTGACACTTTTATCATAAAAAAAATAAAAGTGACTTTTGTGGGATATTGTCAATAGTATAATGACAATATAAGGAATTAACTCTCCATTCGTTAGGATTTATTTATGACCATTTTCCTAATTTGATTATCAATTTAGTTTGTTTGTAATAAATTAACAAAAGATAATTTTTTTCATGTTTTAATTACTTATTTTTAAAATTATTTTTTACTAAACATTAATAATAGAGATAATTTGGTAAAGTCACTATACCAATTATTAATTTTTTAATATAGATATGCTAAGTCAAAATGTGACAAGTAAATTTGAATGAAGAGATTACAAAAGAAGCTAATAAATCAAACATAAAAAAATTGTAGATTACTCCACTCATATAAAAAAGAATGATATAATTTAACTTGACACGGATTTTAAGAAAATAAAGAGTTTTTTGAATGTTGTGGTCCTAAATTAAAATTATGTGAAATATACTAAAACAGTAAAACTGTCTTTTAATTTTATACCCTTAAACTTGTCATTTGAAAAATTAAAATTAAATATTGTTAAAAATATGATCATTCTTTTTTAAATACTTAAAGTAGGTAATTTTTTTTTTTAAAGGGTGGGAGTATTTAAGTCAACCCCCTTAAAGAGGCAAATTGCTATCGCTCGGCTTATGTCTTAATGACTCCGGCTCAAGCTTGCATTTAGATTATCTATATAAATACCCTACAATCATTGTGTATTAAACAAGTGAAAAATTTGCATTTGTTTACATGCTTAAATACTAGGTCAACCCTTTTTTACGCCCTCTGTATTTGGTATACATTCGATCTAAGTTCATAATCTGTCACTTTGGCGAGCTTTTGCATTAAATACAACAGTTGACTTTTGAAAGCCCTATAGACCTATATAAGCAACACTTGCTTTTTCCCTTTCAGTAAGTAGCTCTTCTGCTATAATCAGCATCATCTTTCCTTCTTTCCTTCCTAGGTACACTCTTAATTCGGCTCTTGAATAAATTCATATGCTACTTTTTGTTACATTGTTAGTAATCTAAAGACCACTGCTTTTACTACCTCTGTACAAGAATGTTTGTCCACTATTTTAGAAAATTAATGATTAATTTATTCTTTTCTATTTTTGTGATTAAATTCTATTCATCACCGAATGAATTTTTCAAGATATTAGATTTACTATATTCAAATGCTGATATAGTTAAGTTACCCTTGTTATTGAATTATTTCTTAATTTATGTGTTATAGTGGATAAATATTATTGAACGGAGGGAGTATAATTATGGAAGTATGTTTCTTTTTGAAAAATTGTAGTGATTTTTCACATATTTATCCATGATTTATGACAAAGATAGTGGATTCGATTGAACATGTTGGGTTTATGTTGTATCTACCCTTATTAGACAAAAAAAAAAAAACCGAAATGTTTTTGACATATTTGGGCAACAAATAGATACATGTAGTCTTGGATATATTTTAGAATTACTTTCTCAACGCAGAATGCATGATGTCTAAATTCTAAGGGGTCATTTGGTAGAATGTCTTAAAATGTTAATGCATGCATTAGTTTAATGTATATTAGTAGTACTTTGTTTGGTATACCTTTTTATCCTATATATAACTAATGCAATCATTGGTTATACACTCTATTGTGTATTGAGGTGTGTATTACTAATACCTTAAAATCTATGACATTAGTAATGCAATGAATCTAATGCATGCATTAACATGCTTAAAAATCCTATTACCCCTTAAAAAATTTTTCGCATCCTTTCCAACATATATATTGAGGATATTATGTAAAAGAATTTTTTTTTTAGAAATTATGTAATTCATGTTTTTTTAATACATCGAACCAAACACTGCATAAAAAAAATATAAGTATAACTAATGCAAGCATAACTAACACAAACATTACTAATACAAGTATTATTAATACATCATATTTTGTATTATTCTTATACACTCTACCAAACGACCTCTAAGTCAGCTGGATTAGTGACAAGAATAGTGATGGGCCAATCCAAAATATAAAGTAGATACATATTGTTTTTAATTGCTTGTCGTTTATGAACATTCATTAAAAGAGATTAAAAGAGATTAAGTGAGTGTCTTTCAAGTTTTTAAAATTAGGTGAAAGGGATAATTTTTTTTTTAAGTTTTTTTTTTTAAATTTTTTTGTTTCAACAAAATAACTTTAATAGTTGTTCGACATCTTTGCGAAGTTGTTCAACAATTGTGCGAAGTTGTTGGGACAACTAATGCAGTTGTCGAACAACTGTTCAATTATTCAAGAACTTTATTATTTTAACTTAATAAGATTGTGGGACCCACTTATCCCATTTTTTAATTAAAGACTTGGAGGGTCTATTGACTCATTTTTCCCTTATTACATCGAAATCTTCGTCTTGCATTTTGAAGGTGTTATCGTAGCCAATTAATTAAGAATGAGTCGTCGTGTTACTGACAATCCCGAAGAAATGGAAACGGACATATCAAGAGTGGCTTCGTCACGGAGGCATTCGGATAATGGCTTGCCATATGTTCACAAAGTGGGAGTTCCTCCAAAACCAAACTTACTCAAGGAGATCACTGAAACTGTGAAAGAAACTTTCTTCCATGATGATCCATTGCGCAATTTTAAGGACCAATCTAAGACAAGGAAATTGGTCCTTGGCATTCAAGCTGTTTTCCCCATTCTTGATTGGGGAATGTCTTATAATTTGTCTAAGTTTAAAGGTGACCTTATTGCTGGGCTTACTATAGCCAGTCTTTGTATCCCTCAGGTAAATAACAAGTCATTTGGAGTTTCTTCGCTCTCTTTTTTTTCACTCTTTTCCCTCTATGTTAACAAGTTCTTGTCCTTGCAGGACATTGGCTATGCAAAACTTGCAAATTTGGATCCTCAGTATGGGCTATGTAATTCATTCTTCCTCCATCTCTATACCCACCTCAATTTTTTTCTCTTTCTAATAATTATGTTGTCCCAATTAGCTTTCACATATTTTGTACTCCCCTATTTAAAAAAGAATCACAAAGTTTTAAAGAAAGACCAAATACATTGTATCTCACTAAATTTGACACCTCAATCAGCAATTATTTATTTTAACCAGCTAAACAAGTGTATCATTTTGATATTTTTGCTCACATAACACATTGTGTGTACTGCATTAAACTTAGGCGAGGAACTCTTTTATGATTTTTCTATTTTTTTTAGCCTCCTTCCCTCTTTCTTCCTTTACCAACTCCACCTTCCACCACCGTTAGCTTCCATCGGTAAGCTTTCTTTCTTTTGTAATTTTTTTAATCTTATTCTTCTTCCTCCTCCAGCTCCACCTTCCAACATCACCACCATCACCATCCACCAGACTATCACCTAGAAAAATATGATAGAATACAACGGAATTCGAAGAATCATATCATATCATTCCCCATGGTAATATCATCAAAAAATACACTTTCAAATTCTTCTCTTTTCTAAATCCTTCTCTTAAATCTTTCATGATTGTTGCACAAAATCTTACAACAACAAAATAAAGAACAGCCATAACCAAATTTACCACACAATCACCATTAATTTCATTATTCACTTTCAAAATTTTTGCACCACAAGTGATTTCAATATCACCGTCAAACTTACCTCCACCCAATTTTAATATTCATCACAAAAGTTATGATGTTGCCGCTGATTTCTCCATCTTTGACTTGACCCAATATCGAATTTTGAAATAATTAAATTTGAAAAAAATTTAAACCTACAACAAATTGAAAGAATCAGAATTTTAATGAAATTCAAAAGAAAAAAAATAAATAAGAAAGTGGGATGGGATTATTTTTCAAAAAATGAAGAAGAATGGAGAAGAATCGGGAGGGGGATCGGGGAGGTGCGTGGTGTTAAAAGATTTTAAAATAGTTTTTTAAAAATAAAATTAAGACTGCCACATGTAATTATTTTATTTGTTGTTTTTCACATACACTCTCCTTATTTGTTTTACTAATTGTCAACAATGTGTCAAAATGATACCTTAGAACATTAGTTTGAGTATTCAAAATGAACAATACTTAGTTGAGGTGTCAAAAATAAAAGTTTGTGCCAAATTTAGAGGGCTGCTGATGTATTTCTCTTAAGGAAATGATGATGAGTTTTGAATCTTGTGAATTTAAATTAAAGTTATGTCAAATGTAGTAACTTGTTCTTTAATCTTGTGGTTATAAACATACATGTGCAAAGATAAAAATAAAGTGTTGCAAAAAAAAGCAAGTGTTATTCTTTTTTAAATTGACTAAAAGAAAATCAGTCATTCTTTTTGGAACGGTGAGTATATTGTTGTGCAAGATGGGTAATTTTGCCATTCGAAGAAATCATCTGGTCGCTCATTGGATCAACCTTTAAGCTTTGTTGCTTGTTTATTACAGACAGTAGCTTTGTCCCACCCTTGGTATATGCGTTCATGGGAAGTTCAAGAGATATTGCGATAGGGCCTGTGGCTGTGGTGTCTCTCTTGCTTGGAAGCATGCTTCAGCAAGAACTTGACCCTGTTAAACAAAAACTGGAGTATCAGCGTCTTGCTTTCACTGCTACATTTTTTGCAGGCATTACACAGTTCGTTCTTGGATTCTTCAGGTTATTTCCTCTTCCTGAAATGGATAGAACAGTAGTATATATATATGTTTTGTGTGCTACATACTTAAACATGTAGTACTGTCTGATACGTACTATAATAGACTGACTTAAAATATCCTTCTTTTTTCTCTTTAGGTTGGGTTTCTTGATTGATTTTCTATCTCATGCTGCCATTGTTGGCTTCATGGGGGGAGCAGCCATTACTATCAGCCTGCAACAACTGAAGGGTCTGCTTGGCATTAAGAAATTCACAAAGAAAACTGATATTGTTTCTGTTATGAGATCAGTTTTTGTTTCAGCACATCATGGGGTAATAAGAGAATTAAATTCAAGAATCTCAATCAACTCCTTTTCATTTTCCTTCAACATTTTATGCTAACTATCTTTATCTTTGAATACCAGTGGAATTGGCAGACTATTGTGATTGGAGTATCTTTCTTGGCTTTCCTTCTAGTCGCAAAGTTTATTGTAAGAATCAAAACAAATTCCTTGGACTTTAAGTACAACCATCATGGTTTTGTTGTTTTGATTGCCACTTATTTCTCGTTGTTTTGCCTGTTGTTGAACAGGGTAAGAAGAACAAGAAATACTTTTGGGTGCCTGCAATTGCTCCACTGATATCTGTTATCCTCTCGACATTCTTTGTGTTTATTTTCCATGCTGAAAAACACGATGTCCAAATTGTGAGTGTTGATATAAAAAATTGCTCTGTTATAATTCTTATGTTACCGGTATATGATTTTTCTCTTCTTGTGTCTTACATTCGATCTTATTGTAACATCAAGGTAAGACACATCAATCGAGGGATTAATCCTCCATCAGTGAAGGAGATCTATTTCAGTGGTGAATATTTATCCAAAGGATTCAGAATTGGTGCAATTGCTGGTTTAATAGCACTAACGGTAAGTTATGCTCCAAACTCATCATTTCTAGGACGATCATTCTTTGAAGAAAAGCTTATTTTGTATATTACAAACTTCTTGAAATTATAGGAGGCTGTAGCGATTGGAAGAACATTTGCAGCATTGAAAGACTACCAATTGGATGGAAACAAAGAAATGATAGCTTTAGGAACAATGAATATAACTGGCTCAATGGCATCCTGCTATGTGGCTACCGGTAGGTCAAAAAACAGAGAAAACAAGCCTATAAATACTCAGTAATAAATTGGTGGCGGATTTTTCTCAGTAAATTGATTGCACATGAACTTGAAATTGTTCGCAGGATCCTTTTCTCGTTCAGCAGTCAACTATATGGCTGGATGCAATACGGCAGTCTCAAATATTATCATGTCTTGTGTTGTGTTGTTAACTTTAGAATTGATCACACCGTTGTTCAAATACACGCCGAATGCCATACTGGCTTCCATCATCATATCTGCCGTTATTGGGTTGATAGATATCGAGGCAATGACTCTTCTATATAAGATTGATAAGTTTGATTTCCTTGCTTGTATGGGAGCCTTCATGGGAGTGGTCTTCCAGTCTGTTGAGATAGGCCTCTTGATCGCGGTAAACAAGCTGGACAATACTTGTTTAAGTTGATTTTTTTGATTGGTTGCATCACATCATATAGTAAGACAGTTTTTGAACTTCTAGATTATGATTGACTATAGGTTGCTATATCGTTTGCCAAAATCCTCCTCCAAGTTACAAGGCCTCGGATTGCTGTTCTTGGCAAGGTCCCAAGGACAACTGTTTACAGAAATATACAGCAGTATCCAGAAGCAACAAAGGTCCCTGGCATTCTTATTGTGAGAGTTGATTCTGCTATCTACTTTTCCAATTCCAATTACATGAGGGACAGGTAGTAATTACTACTTCATTAGCTTAATGATATCTTTTTCTTAAAATCCCAGACCCAAATTCATGTTAAAAATCAATGATTTGCAGGATACTAAGATGGCTAACTGATGAAGAAGAAATGCTGAAAGAAACTAATCAACAAAAGATCCAGTATTTGATAGTTGAGATGTCACGTGAGGAATCCTCCAAAAACTAAATTCTCCGGCTCTCTTCTCCCTTAGGTTTCATTGAGTAACTTACATCTTGTTTTATTTGCAGCTGTTACTGATATCGATACTAGTGGAATTCACGCTTTAGAAGATTTGCTTAAGTCCCTCCAGAAAAGAAATGTTGAAGTAAGCAAAAAATTTTATACTAGTACCAATCTTTTGTGTGTAAAAACAGTGCTCACATATTTAAATTACACTTTGATGTGTTTATAGCTTGTTCTTGCAAATCCGGGGACATTGGTGATAGACAAGCTTCATGCATCTGGTTTTCCAGACAGGATGGGAGAAGACAAGATTTTCCTAACTGTGGCAGATGCTGTCATGACTTTTGCTCCAAAAATGGAGCCTTGAATATATTGAGAAAACACAGTACATTTATGCTCAGGAGATCCAACTGAGACGCTTCATTAACTTGTCATTTTTTAATGAAAAGTACAAAAGAAAAAGGAATGCTGTCAATATGCTGGTTGAGGTGGGGAACTTGTAAACCTGCTTTTGGTTAGGGATTGTATAACCTTTACTTTTTGGTTTTACTTCTTTTGGTTTCTCTTTTCTTTTTTCTCACACGTATCTTTCTTTTCAACTGGCAGTACTTCTATCACTTTTGAGTGTTCTAGAAAGAGTGCTGCTTGACTAATTTACTTTGTATCTTGGGTGTATTGAATTGGGTATCAGAAATGTGTTAGAAGATTGAGAAATGCACAATATGTTTTCTTCTTGTGTTCTGATGATCTCTTATGCAATCTAACAAGAAGCAAGCATCATAGCTTTGTTAATTTTTTGTTTTTAATTATTAAGCTCTACTTTTATCACCTCGCGCGATATGCAATATTCTTTTCTTTCTCGTGATGAGAACACTTAGCACCTAGATACGTAAAGTTCATTTTTCTTTCACAGTAAAATGCTTAAAAGTTATTTTGACTTAAAAACACTTATAATAAGTCAACCCAAACTGGCTCTAAAACACTATCATAAGATGGGGCTAGCACATCAAAAAATGAAAGATCTGCACAAATAAGTTATTCTTATGCCACTAAAGTTTAACTCTCCTGAATAAATTCTGCAAAAATAGCTTACAAGTTGCAACTTTGCCGTAAAGTACTAGTGGATTACCATAAGTTTGTATGCATGCAACTCTTGACAATTATCTAAAGTTTTGTACAAATTGTTCTTATGGATCAACCTGAACTGACAGATAGGTAAGCTAGTACTCTAGTACAATCATTAGGACTTCAATACAATGTGTGTGGCAATTTTGAAATCAATTTTTCACAAGTTTCAATGGATCACCAGAAGTCTTTGACAAATTTCACCAATATGTTTTTGCTTCAAAATCAAATCCGCATTAACACCCAATGTTCTGATATCAATGAAAGATCAATTGCCAGATTCAACCCAAACTTCAAAAATCAGTGGTTCCACTTTGTCTTCATCAACGATTAAGTTAGAAAAAACCTACAATGATATTTTCCAAATTTCTTAGGTGTAGGTAGGGATGGGCATGGTATGGTACGGTACGATATTTTAAATTTTGGTACGGTAACTTCGATTTTCGGTATCTAAAAAACAATATCATTACCGTACCAAATTAGTTTGGTATGGTTCGGTATTTTTAAATTCGGTTTCGGTATTTTATGATACGGTAATTCGGTAACCATACTTTATTTGATTTGGATTTACATATATTCATATAAAAAAACTATAACTTTAAAACTTAAAAACGTCTCAATCATATCAGACTAACAACTATCTTTGTTAATCATCTATACAACGAAATAAGAAGCTTCCCAAAAATATTTATTTTTGAATAAAAGTTACTTTTATGTTCAAATGTCTAATGGATGACGTATAAATATATTTAATAATCTTAAATATAATATATTTGGGTTTTATATATTATTAAAAAACTTCGATGCGGTATACGGTATTTCGGTATTTATTGCATAAATATCAAATACCGTACCAAATACCATAATAATTTAAAACTTCTACCAAATACCGTAACATCCATACCGCGGTATAAAAAATTTCTATTTCAATATAGTATTCGATATATACCATACCATGCCCACCCTAAGTGTAGGTGCCTTCATAATTAGGGAGCTGAAGGAATACTTGGAATGGAATAGTCCATCTCTAATGTTTCCATCGTTGACCACGGAGTTGTACAATCTTGCTGGAGTAGAGGTAGATCCTTTTAACACTAGGCTGGACCAGGAGTGCCCGATATGGTCCCGAGCAGACATCAGCAGAGCAGCCTACAGGTGTGATCAAGAAATAGATGAAAAAAATACTTCGATGATCAGAATAAGCAGGGAGACCACCTCAAGAAGTTGGAAACAACTTACACTACTCCAGCCAAAGAGCATGGTGATTTAAGGGTTGCACATGATTCCCTAGCAAAGTCACACTCCCACATGTGAACAAGAGAGAAAAATCGGGAAAAAATCTTCATCCGAATGTGGAAAGGCATGAGGGGAATGTGGAAGGTTTTAAATCCTAGTGATGCATTGCCGTCTTCCAGCCTCCAGGAAACATGATCCAACTAATGTCCCTGTTAACTGATCTGCAGAGAAGGAGCAGGTTGTAGAAGAAAAAGAGGAGACAATATTTGTAGTTGAGGACACATAAGACTACTTTCCTTAAGAATATTTTCAATAATCAAGGAGCATTCTGCACCCTTTTTACTTTATTCCTTCGTTTGATTGCACGAGGATATGACAATATTTGTAGTTGTGGATTGTACCTTCTTGTCCTAACCATTGATATTTTGAGCTGTAGAGCTTATTTATAGGAGTTTATTTTTATCTATAATAGCAGTTTTTTCCTTGTCAGTTTCTTAGCCATGGTTCTTCCTAGGAGGTGTTTAGTTTATATTGAATCGAGCATGTTTCGGTAGTCAAGCATAGTAGTAGTGACTTTTCTCGATGATAGATTGCTAGGCAAGATTCTTAAGGAAAGTAGTCTTTTGAGTCCTTTAGTAGAGTAGAGTATTTTGACTTATTTAGTGGTGATACAGTAACTTATGACATGCATACTGTGTTTCGATCTAAAACAGACCCCATCTAAATCAGAATTATATGAACTTTGAATGGTTAAGTATTGACATACGGAGTCTTTCTCTAACATTATAACTACTAGTGTTGCTTGTTTGGGAGTTGAATGAAGCTAAATGAACCCCCTCTAAATCAGAATTGTTTGAACTTTGAATGGTAGTATTGACATACGGAGTCTTTCTCTAACATTATAACTACTCGTGTTGCTTGTTTGGGAGTCGAATGAAGTTAAATGATATCCATGTACAAATGTGTTGTGAGTAATTAGTATGTTTTCATTTACTATGTGTTGTATTCTTGAAGTTTTGATGATTTACAAACTAGTGTGCTAGAGACATGATCTGATCAAACTAATGAATATGGGACCTGGTATGTCGACTTCATGAGAAGTCAACTGGGTTCAACTGGAAATTGTACATTCTGCAAAAGGTTGGTGGAACTGCAGCAGAGGCACTGCAGAATAGGCCAATCTCGACCAATGGCATGGTCTTAGCGTTTGCGCTCTCTTATAAAAGGAACATGTTACAAGAGCAAAATTGTTGATTTTTAGCTATGAAATTGGAGAAATAACAGAGAAAGTTGGAGAAAAATAAAATACCGCAATAGTATTGTCAAAGGAAATTATTTTATTAATAACTCAAAATACATATTTATAGCTAAATTTCTAACTACACTCCTATTTAAATTGGGATAACTAATTCCTATTTAAATAATAAAGGGACAACTAATTCCTAAGTCACATAGGACTCTAGTAATTTAAAATTACTAAAATTATCTACTCCTACTTTATTTTTGAGACATATCTTCAACATTCCTCCTTGGATCAGAAATTGTCTCGGCTTTGGCTGAATTTGACCTCTTGAATAAATCTGCCAATTTGTCTTTGTTCTTCCATGACTTATGTGCACCTTCTCTTAGATTAAATAAGAAACCTTTGCTTCTCATATCAATTTGTAAATTCTCAAGATTAATGGAATCAAAGATTCGACAATAGTTATCTCCAAACAATAGTTTAAATCCTTCTTCTTGACCAACACTTAACAAACTTTTATCAATATCGGGCACGTAAAAGATATTTGAAATTATTTTTGTACCTGAAACTGTTTTGATTGCAATATTCCCTTTTCCTTCTACAGGAATATAGTCAACATTCCCAATTCTGATTTTCTTATTTTTCAAAGGCAAAAACTCTTTAAAAAGAGTTTTGTCATATGTCATGTGGTTTGTACAACCATTATCAATCATCCAAAAATCAGATTTCTTGGTTGAAGATGTTGCCACAAATAAGTGATATTCTTCTTCTTCTTCTTTGGTGACTTGGGCTTCTGCTTCATATTTTTGAGATTTGTTTTTGCAAATCACAGCTTCATGGCCAAGTTCATTGCAAATCTTACATTCTGCATCTGGCCTATTCCAACATTTAAATGGAGGATGACCTATTTTGCCACAATGCTGGCAAGGTGGGTAATTATTACCCTTGCTTTGAGTCTTATGGTTGATCGCCGAAGCTCCTTCAACCATACCATCCTATCTCATAAGCCTCCTTTGCTCTTACGCCTGCAACGTATTTAACAATTCTGCCGAAGTAATCTTGGATAGGTCTTTTGTGTTTTCCAAGGTAATTATTGATACTTCGTATCTTTCGGGCACAGTAACAAGATTTTTTTCAACAATTCTTGAATCTTTAAATTTTGTCCCAAGCAATCCTATCTTGTTAACAATGCTAAGAAGACGGTCTGAGTACTCTTTGACGGTCTCAGAGTCCTTCATCTTTTGCAATTCGAATTTCTTTATTAGATTTAATACTTTCATGCCTCGTATTGTTTCATCTCCGGTATATTCTTCCTTCGGATAATTCCAAATTTCTTTTGGTGATTTAAGGGCCATAATTCTCATGAAAATTATTGGAGACAGACTAGCAAACAAAGTTGATTTTGCCTTTGATTTTCTGATTTTCTTTTCCTTTTGGCTTTTGATTTGGGCCACCGTGGAATTATCGGGCAGTGGAATAACATCATAATCCTCCTCCACGGTCTCTCAAAGATCTAAAGCCTCAAGATAAGTCTCCATTCTTATTGCCCAAAGATGGTAATTCTCACCATAAAAAACAGGAGGAGCTATTTGGGAAAAGTTTGTAGAATTCATCTTTCTTACAGATCTCTCAAGAAACTGTCTCTTGATACAAATTATTGGTTTTTAGCTTTGAAATTGGAGAAGTAACAGAGAAAGAGTTGGAGAAAAATAAAATACCGCAATAGTATTGGCAAAGGGAATTATTTTATTAATAACTCAAAATATATATTTATAGCTAAATTTCTAACTACACTCCAATTTAAATTGGGATAACTAATTCCTATTTAAATAATAAAAGGACAACTAATTCCTAAGTCACATAGGACCCTAATAATTTAAAATTACTAAAATTATCTACTCCTATTTTATTTCTGAGACATATCTTCAACAAAAATGTAGTTTTTTCGATATCAAGATTTCACTAAAAAAGCAAAAGCCATTTTCTCTCAAAAGAACATTGCTCATTCTCAACAAGGGACCTGATCTAGTGATTTGTGTCTTTCAGTCTTTTGTGTCTTTCGTTCTTATTATGCAAAATCTATGCCTGGGTGATTAAGGTACATTATTTTCTTTTCTAAGTTCTTAGTTGAGCCGTATCAATTTGAGTTAGTTGATCGATCCATCAAGTGTTTAGTTAAGTCTTCTTTTATCATTGGTTTGATTTTTACCTTGGGGTAAAGTTGCCTAGGGGTATCGACTAGAGTTAGTTGACATATTGGTGCAATAGAGTTATTACATTATTCTTCTAATAGAGTTGTTACGAGGGTTTAGGATTAAGAGTTTAATCCTTGTGATTACTGGAGTCTGTGATCACTTTGTTGTTTGAAGGTAGTGGAGAGCTGAAAATTCTTGTGAGATAGGCATAGTTGTTTCCTTCCTTGGAAACAGCCTTTAGCTAAAATGTAAGGTAAGGTTGTGTACAATACAACCTTGCGGTGGGGCCCTTCCCCGGACCCTATGTATAGAGAGAGCTTTAGTGCACCGGGCTGCCCTTTTTTTTGTTATGAAAGAGGTTTCCATGTATACATTGTGTGCATTTTACTTTTTTTAGAAACTCTCTTACTTTACTGTTTGCTGTGATTGTGTGTCAAGGGACCTAGTCTCTTGAATCTTGGTGGATCCTTACTAGATAAAAATTGGTATTAGAGTAATTACCTATAAGGTTAACACCTAGAGAGAATCCAGCTCAAATGGATGCTCCACAAAACTTGGAGAAGGTCAGTCGATTACCAGACTATCTCACTTTAACTAATAGATTTATGGTTGGTGGATGACTCAAATACATGATTTCATAATGGTGGAAGATAAAGAGATGTGGGATATTATCTGCAATGGAATATATATTCCTATAAAGGAAATCAAGGAAGGAAACATTACTGGTCCCACGGACACGAAAGGAGTATGATGAAGCTGATCGAAAAAAGTTACAATGCAAAGAAGCTGCTTGTTTTGGAATAAGTCTGGATGAATACAATAGGGTATCTATATGTGAATTAGTAAAGGAGATTTGGGACAATTTGAAAATTGCTCATGAGGGAATAAGTCAAGTCAAAGAGTCCAAGGTGGACATGCTCACTGCTCGTTATGAAGCCATCGCTATAAAGGAAGGTGAAACCATCTAAGAAATGCCTACAAGGTTCACCTCTATTACAAATGAGTTGCATTGTCGTAGAGAAAGAATCCATCCAAGCAAACAAACGAGAAAGATATTGTTCATTCTCTCTAAGTCTTGGGATAGCAAAGTTGATGCTATTACGAAAGCTTAAGATATCGAGACTCTCACTATGGATGAGTTGGTTGAAAACTTAAAAACTTATAAACTAAAGAAAATACAGGAACAAAGGAAAAAAAAAGGTCAAAAAGGAGAAGTTCTTGGATCTTGCATTTGCAAAGCAAGTGAAGAAGACGAGAACATGGCTTATCTTCCACAAAGTTATAAGAGGAAATGGATTTTAAAGAAAAAAACTCAAGCAGAGCTGCAAATGTGAATGACCTCTGTCATAAGCATTGTAAACTAGGGCATTTTATTATAGATTTTCCAATGCAAAGAATGGAGTACAAGGATTATGTCAAGTCTAGTGGTGATACAGACAACGAAAGGACCAAATCCCAAAAAAAATAAAAAAGAAGAGTTGATGTTGTCTATGTTGTCAAGCAAGATTTTTGTGCTTAGGGAGAATCATCTAGTGTGTCTGATGAATTTGAACATCTGGAAAATGAATCCATGATGTCTATGAATGATTATGATGATGTTTTTGACTCTTTCTTTGCATTTATGAAAAAATATTAAGATGAAATTGATTAAGAGGAAACCCTCTATGACATTAAGCAATACTTAAATGACTATTCCCTGAAGAAGTTAAAGAGTTTAGCTAATGTATATATTGAATCCTTGTGTGAACTTACTACTGAGAAAGATATTTTAGATGAAAGTCATGATAAGTTTAAAAATGAAAAGGTTTCTCTAACCATTCAAGTTTCTGAGTTTAGGGAAGAACTCCGTGTAATGCTCTCTAAAAATGATGATCTTAAAGAGAAGTTGAGAAAACACTCTGAGTGTGCCTCAAAAGGCAAAAGAGTCATTTTCAACTTGAAGAAAATTTGAATAAGTCTTAAGTATACCTTGAAGTCTCACTTGAGTGAAATGTTGAACTGGAATGGACCTGGTCTAGATAAAAGAAGAACTTAGAAAATCTCTTAAATAGATTGACTCATGTCAAATCTTAGCTAGTCTAATTAGTCACAGATCCAATGATGGCAAGGGTCTAGGGAGTCAAAAGGTTAATCCCCCATATAATCCCTACAACGAATAATCCCCACAACATATACGTGTTTGCATCTAACAATTTATCGTGTATTCACTATGATAGAAATGGTCATCTCAAAAGGTCTTGTGAAGCCTCAAAAAATGCCGAAGAGAACTATTATGTTGAACAATAAAATTATGTTAGGAAGAGACCATGTCCTGTCATTAAAGCAAGGACAATTAAGATGCCTGGCTGGGCCAAGAAATCATTGATTACTCTTTTTTCCCTTTTTTGGGAACTCAAACTTAAGTAGGTTGTCAAAACTAGCAAATGATTCTATGTACATTTTGGAGTAAAAGGAAGTAGTCAGTGTTGGTTCATAGACAATTGATGCTCCAAGTACATAACTAGAAGAACTGAAAACTTCATCTTACTCAAGGAACTTTATGGAGGAGGTGTCTCTATTGAAAATAGAAATAAGGGTTACATACAAGGTGTAGGAAATATTAGAAAATCTCCCAATCATGCGATTGAAAATTTATATTTTGTTAATAGACTCTAATATATCTTGCTTAGTCTATCATAAATTTGTGATAAAGGGAATGAAGTGAAGTTTATGTCAGATGTTGCACTGTGTCAAATATTAAGTCTAGTAAAGTTATTTTGACTACCAAAATATGTAAGAACATGTATGTTGCTAATTTGGACTCATATGTCTCAGTGCTCAAAGTAATAGTGTAGATTTGTGGCATCATAGACTTGGCCATGAGAGCTCTTCACTACTCAACAATTTGGTCTCTAAGGACTTGGTCTATGGAATTCCAAAGATCAAATTTCCTAAAACTAAGATCTATGATGCATGTGTTAAAGGAAAACAGACTTGGTCCTCATTCGAGGAGAAGAAAAAAGTTAATACCAGCAGACCTCTTGAGCTACATCACATGGACCTTTGTTGACCTATCAAGATTCAAGTAGAGGGGGAAATAATTATATTTTGTTTATCATGGTTGATTTTGAAGGTTTACTTCGACCATGTTTCTAAGGTCCAAGGATGAAACCTTTGACATTTTCAAGATCTTTGCAAAGAAAATACATGTTAAGCTTGAAGGCAAAGTTGCAGGGATGAGGTCCAACCATGGAACAAAATTTGAAAATACCAAAATGGATAAGTTATGTGTAGAGAATGGAATTAGTCATAACTTTCTAGCTACTAGAATCCTCAGCAAAATAGAGTTGTTGAAAGGAAGAACAAAACCCTAGTAGACATTGCAAAAACTATATTGATTAATGCTGCTCCTCTAAAGAACTTCTGGGTTGATGTAGTGAACATTGCATGTTATGTTACAAATAAATTCATAATCATATCAATCCTCAACAGAACACCTTATGAGTTGTGGAATAATAGAAAGCCCATGCTAAGTTACTTAAGGGCTTTTGGGTATAAGTGTTTCATATTGAACAATAGAAAAGATAATCTAGGGGAAATTTGATTCCAAGAGTTATGAAAGGATATTTGAAGGTTACTCATCAACCAACAAGTCCTATAGGATATAAAAAAACCCTCTATGTTAAATAAAGTGTCCATTTCATCTTTGATAAATATGGAAACATAGATGATCTTAAAAACAATGATGATTTAGATTTGGAAAAACTTCTCTAAATTCAGAGAGACTGCTTGGATGATAAAAGTATTATTTATCAATCCAATAAAGATGATGGTGAAAATTAAAGTGATAAGGAGGGTGCAACTGATCTGAATCAGTAGAAGTACTAGGTCCTCAGTGAGATTCATCAGAACTTGATAATTTACAGACTCAAAAATCAGTAAACCATCTTGTTGAGGGACATGGTAACAGTCAACCTCAACCAACTTAAAGGGTTTAGATTGGATATATAAGTCATCTCATCTTTTTTATAATCACACATCACCTTCAGACTCTATTATGTAAACTAGGGCTCAAGCAAGGAATCTGTTTTCTTTTTCAACATTCATATCCTCCATTGAGCTAAAAGAATGTGAAGGAAACACTTAAAGACGTTGATTGGGTAGCATTCATGTAGGAGGAACTTCACCAATTTGAAGGAAATAAAGTATAAAGTTGATCCCCAGACTTGTTGAGAACACCATCAGAGACCAGGTGGGTATACAGAAACAAACGTGATGAATGTGACACCATCACTAGAAATAAGGCAAGGCTAGTAGTACATAGATAAATCAATAAGAAAAAATTAATTATGATGAGACATTTGCACCAGTGGCAAGGATAGAGGCTATTAAAATTTCATTGCTTTTGCAGCATACATGGAGTTCAAGTTGTTACAAATGAATGTGAAAAGTTCATTCTTAAGAGGATATCTGAAGGAGGAGGCCTATGTGAAGTAACCCCCTAGTTTTGAAGATATTGATCAACCCATGCATGTGCTAAAACTGGATAAAACATTTTACGAAGTGAAGCAAGCTCCAAGGGCATGGTATGAATGGTTTTCAAAATTCCTTCTTGAAAATAGTTTTAAGAGAGGGAAATTGACAACACAGGTTTATTAAAAATCAAGATAGAGAAAATCCTCTAATTTTCTAGGTTGATGATATCATTTTTGGAGCAACCTCAGATTTCCTGTGTGAATATTTTGCAAAACTAATGACAAGTGAATTTGCAATAAGTATGATGGGGGAGCTACGCTATTTCTTAGGCCTACAAATTAAGCAAAACTCCAGTGGAACTATGATTTGCCATGAAAAATACATCAAAGAACTCCTGAAGAGATTCCATATGAATTATGCCAAGCCCATTAATACTCCTATTGGTACTAGCTCAAAGTTGGATGCCGATGAACCTGTTCCCATGGTAAATAATACCATCCATAAAGGAATCATAGAATTCCTTCTGTACTTGACTATTAGTAGAAATGTAATTATTTTTATTGTGGAAATATGTGGGAGTTTCAGGTTTGCCGAAAGAAATCACATTTGGAGGCTGCTAAATGAATTTTAAAATACCTGAAGGGTATAAGGAAACCGGTCTTGTACTATTTTTCATGTCACTCTTTTGGTTTAATTGGTTATATTGATGCAGATTATTCAGTGTATGTGGTTGACAGGAAAAACACATTAAGGATGGCACATTTTCTGGGAGCTTATTTGATCTCATGGGGAACTAAGAAGCAAAACCTAGTAGCTCTTTCCCTAATAGAGGATAAGTGTGTTGCTATTGCTTTATATTGTGCTCAACTATTGTGGATCAAGACATAATTGGAGGACTTTGGGATAGTCTCAGACACTTTCCATTGCTATGTGGCAACACCAGTGCTCTTAATATGGCAAAGAATCCTATGCATCACAAGAGAACAAAATACATTGATGTGAGCAATCATTTATTAAGAGATACTATGAAGAAGGAAACCAGTTGCATGAAGTTTTGCAAGATAGAAGATCAAGTGACAGCCATTTTCACAAAAGCACTCAACATGGACCAGTTTGAGAAAAATAGACTCAAGCAGGGATTAAAAAAATGAATGGAGTCTCCTAAGTTGATTTTATCTCTTTATATATTGTCTATGACTAGGGATCTAGTATCTAAGTGGTGGTTTGTACAAATGATGACACTCAAATTATACCTTAAATTTATACGTGATCATAGTCAATATAATTTACCCAACAAGAGTTGGGGTCTAATCCTTAAGAAATGAGAACATTGAATTTAATCTCAAGTGTTAGGAGTGACTAGAATTTAGCTCGTAATATAATGAAAATCAAATGATAAAATAAAATTGGGGGTTTACTTCATACAATTTGTAGTTATCAAGTTACTCATAGTTGAAATGTAAAAATAGAAGTGTAGATGAATAGAGTTGAAGTCAAGTATAGAATGAGACTTGAGGTTATGCTATTGTAAGTATGAGTATATGTATGGGTAATTGAGTATTTATCTAAATTTAGCTAAAAGTCATGGGTAGGCTAGATTACGAGTATTTAGTGTTAATCAAACACCAAAATCTAACAAGTGGGTTCTTTTAAACACCGTACAAGTGTATCTATATAAATAATATAACACCTATATTAGCATCCTTACATCTAGAAGATACTATTAAATGACATACATCAAGTTATTATTTACTTCTACTCCCCAGCCCCATCCCATTCGTCAAGGATGATAAGGGTTTTAAGGTTAACTAGAGTCTGTAATCTATAGTTATAGAGTAAAACCTGTAATACGAGTAAAACTCATGCCAATTAAATAATTAGGAAGACAAAATGAACAACACTCATACAATAATTGTAACTTACTCAAGTATAACCCCAAGCAAAGAAATTAGATACCCATAGAGAGAGAAAGAGGAAAATTACCCAAATTCCTATCCCATTGCTCCATTGAATCAAATGCTATCAAAATATTTGAAATCCAAATTCAATAAAATCAAAATAAAATCATTAATTTCACTTTTAGGGTGTCACTCTATGTTTCTAAATCTTGAAAAAGTACAAAGATAGAGTTCTAGAGCTGAAACCCCCTATAAAGCCCCATATTCGTGTTATATTTTAAAAAAATTCCACCCCATTGGTTATCTGTTGGCGTGGGTGTCAACACAGGTAGATGGACTGTGTGCATAGGTCACCAATGCTGGTGTCTTCTAGTGATAAGTTTCTCCATCTGCCTAGCCACCTGTGTGTGCACCTCATGGCCTGTATGTACATGTGGCTTATAATATTCCAAGGTGTTGCTTTGATATCCTTTTATTCACTTTTTTCATTCTAATTTATTCGTATGGTTAGCTCAACTTTTTATTCATTAGTTATTTCCACAAATTAGCAATTTAACATGAGAATTACCTCGAATCAAAGAAAAATTAAGGGATAGTTTAACCTTAAAAGTGCTAGAAGTTAGAAAATTACCAACTTATCAATTAACATATCTAATTCAACTCTATACATTTTACAGGTATAAATCCGTGGTGGACTAGACATAAGATTTTCATCAAAATAAAAGGAAGGGACTTGGACCCTCCTATGAGGTTAGTATCCTATATATTGCTAGTTTTTAAAATGATAGAATCTAATGCCTTATGTCTCTTCCCACCTATCTAAACCCTTATCGCATCATTGAAAAAATAAAAGGCATCTCCAATAGGGATCGGTCATGTCTTTTATCTTTAAACCCAAATGACACAACCCTTTACTACTTTAAATATTAGATCTTAACTTAAACTCCCATATCCTTAATATCCCTAAATCTTTCTTGACCCTTGGATAAAAAAACTCCTTTATCCACCTTCTTCATCTCAAAATATCTCATCCTTCATTTTCTTCTAAGAAACTTCTTGAGGACAAATCCCTCAATTTGGGTCACTTCACACTGATATTCTCTTAATCTTTGATAATATCTTATTTGAAGAAACTTTCTCATCCATGGTAGAAAAAGATGCTTCCATTATATATCCAGTTAGTGAAACAACCTCCACTTCTTCTTCTACACTTTCTTAAACTGTTTCTATAGTAGTTGAAGAATAACTATTCACCATATTGGTGATGTTTGAACCCCTCATGGAGTTAGTTCCTAAATATCAACCTAGTCCCCCATGAACTGAAGTGAGCACAGAGTTTTCTCAGGACCAGGTGCCTTGAATCCTTCAACCTTTATTTTTGTTGATGAACATATGTTTAATAGGGATTTAAAAGTTTAAAGAAATATTCCCTCAAATAGTATAGTAGCACGAGTAGTCTGGGTTGTAAAAAGTTTAACTCTCTTAGATAGTGACAAATGAGCAATCCCAAATGAGACTATCAAACACATCTTGTATGATTCACCCATTCAATCACCTTGTCCAACTTATTATGGAACCCCAACCTCAGTCCTCATTCAAAAGGAACCGTTCTTGCCCATAAAAGAGGATGAAGTAGAGAAGGACAAAGATGGTGATTTAATTTTAAAAAGATTCAGATAGTATGGCTCCAAGGGAAAGAAAAGATAGTTATTATTGATAAGTTGGTTAAGTCCTACATAAATTGGGGAGAAATAAAGAAGTTCATGGATGATGCAATAAAAGAAAATAAGTCTGTTGCTGTTCTCAAGAAGAGGTTGAGGAAAGTATGTGATAGAGAAAGAGAAAGCTCCCACAGGAGGTTGTGGTTGTGAAAGAGGATTGGAAGGATAGTGAGATAGATTTTGTTATAGGTACTATGATGGAAAAGAGAAATAAGTGAGCAGGTAGGTCAAAGCCTGCTAATCCATCTATGACGAAGCCTAAAGGTGTTGTTCCAAAGAAGCATATCTCAGTCAAAAGAAAGAGAGTTAACATTCCTGAGGGACCTGGTCCTGATACTGACTACACCTTGACTAAAATAGTGGTTCAATAATCTAAGAGATCATACACGTCCTCAAATTAAAGAAAAGTTCAAAAGGCTAAAAATTTCCTCACTAGGGAGAAAAGGACCCAGACACTCAAAGCTCAAAGAGTGTTAAAGGGAAGAGTATTTTATCCAAGCATTTTTAGAAGTCTAGGGATGTGTGAGTTGGTTGAACATTTGAAGTGTCAAGAGTGTCTTCATTTTTCTTAGTTGTCAGTCCCTGTAGTTTATATAAAGCAAGTGAGGCACATCTATTACACCATAAAATTCTTTGAGGATTTTCTGAGCTTGACTATTGTGGTATGATGTGTTGATATTTATCTTGATAAATATATGCTTGGAGATATTTTTGAGGTCACAGTAGAAGGGATCAAGTCCACAACCAATAAAGTTCCATCTCTTGAGTTTGTGTAGGAAGCTTGCAAAGTTTATGAAAAATCGAGACTGGAGTGAGGAAGAAATTACTAAAAGGGGAATTTCAATTACTATATGAACTGGTCAATAAGTTCCTATTGACACTTTGAAAAGCATACAACAAACTTGTTCCTTATGAAGTTCCTAAGTAAGTTTGAGTTAGTAAATCTTCCAGCCATCATGATTGAACACATGCACAAGATTATGCATGTTAAAGATAGAAAACATGGGATGTTGTATGATTGCCTTTTGAATAAGGTGTATGATCAGTTCAAAGTTGGGTGTGATAACATAGTTGTAGGGTCATTAAATCAAACCTTCACCATGGCCACTTTGATTGAAAATAATTGTGTCGAAGGAAATATTAGGATTAAGTTGAAGTCACAGGTGTCAGAGCGAATTGAAAGCTAAAAAAATTGACTATAAATTTAGAGTAAATGTTAGTGACATTTTCCAAAAGAGATGTTGAAATATCTCACCTG
The DNA here is from genome assembly GCF_002878395.1 of Capsicum annuum. Taxonomy (NCBI): domain Eukaryota; kingdom Viridiplantae; phylum Streptophyta; class Magnoliopsida; order Solanales; family Solanaceae; genus Capsicum; species Capsicum annuum. Next base: position 171,999,648 of record NC_061119.1, read on the forward strand.
AAGGAGAAAGTGCAACAACTTTTATCTAAGGGATCTGGTACTACAGATGCTCTAAAAGAAGAAAATACCAGTCTGAAGGCATAAGTTACTGCACTCACTAAAGAAGTTAAGGAACTTAATGTGAAAGTGAAGGATCTTACAAAACAACTTCTTAATGTGCACACGGATGAAAGTGTATGCATAGACTTGGTCCCCCGCTCCGTTGCCACTAAGCCTTCTCCCTTCTAATATTTATTGATCTCTTGTCTTTATTTTCCTTCTATATTCATGTGGATACTTAGGAAAAACTTTTTTTTGTATTTTTTTTTATTATCCTTATATGTTTGATATTTTTCTTCGTGCTTAATGGAAAGTCTTTTAGCCTTTTCTACCATCTGCTCTCTTTATTTGATATGTTCAATCATGTAAATGTTATTTCAATAACATGGATTAACCTGAATTGCATATTCCTTATCTTGGTTTACCATTTTACTTTTTAATGATTCCAAAAATAGGAAGATGTTATTGATATGGGGAAGTGGGTTGCACAGGGACCTGGTTTGGGCATTTGGGAGACAAGGGGAAGATAATAAGAATGGATCTAAATAATAAAGGGAATAGTTTGTTATCATCAAAAAGGAGGAAAATGTTGTATCCTAAAGTTTTGATGTTCTACAAACTAGTGTGCTAGGGACCTGATCTGATGACAAACTAATGAATCTGGGACCTAGTCTGTGTTGATGTGGACTTCAAGAGAAGCCAACAAGGTACAATAGAAAATTGTACATTTCTCTAAATCTTTGTTGCACTACAAAATAGAACAACCTCAACTAGTGGCATGTATCCTATATTGTAATGACCCGAGACTACCCCCTAACTGTCACACGGTGCTTACAATCTCGAAGGACCACAAGCTAACCCATGAATGATATTTGCTATGAGCACTAAACAATATTACTGAAAAAAATATGGAATAATGGGCTGGAATGCCATAAGGTTCAAAACATATAAAATACTAAGAAAATATACCATTTGTAAAACTAAATACTATCTGAAAATCTAGTCTAAAAAAGCCTTCAACTGAATTTGTCTGAAAGTGGAGTTGATGGGACAATCCCCCAACTAACTCCATCTAATAAAATGTTGCTAAACTGAAGTAATGAAATAAAAGAATATCCTTGATAGATGAGGACTCACTGCTAAATCTGCTACTGTTGGCTGAATTTGGCTAAGCACGGTCAGGAACCTGAGAGTCCAAACCTATGATATGAAATATTATAGCACAAGAAATAAGTATACGGTCAGTACATGGGAATGTTCTGGTATGCTAAATGAGGTAAGGCTGAATGCATGAGTTTATATTCATGATCAATTACTAACTGAATGATATGCAAGAGCTGGATTGGCATACATGGAGAATCTGTAACTACTAAACATACTGTGCCTACTGTGACTGAGTATACTAGAACTAAATCTAATAACTAAAAACTAAATATACTGATAATCTAAATTACTGTTAACAGAGTGACTGTATTTGATAGTCCTGATTCTGTAGAACTAAACTGAGTTCTATTCTTAAGACTGAGATTAAAACTAAAACTATGAGAGGTAATCATCTAACCGACATGCCCCAAATAAGATAAGATAACTGAGTTGGGGTCCAATCTGTAACACCATTAGAAGGGTTTCAGTACCATACCATGGGTAAAGACAACTATTGAAGAGTAAATCTCTACTGGTAGGTTCCCTAAACGAGAATGGTGGTACCCTCTACTGGCAGGTAGAGCACCTTATCAACCATTAACTGGCAGGTGTGATGTCTTCACCTACATTGGCTACGTAGTTATGAAATGCATGGATTGCTTCTAAGGATCACACCCTCTACTGGTATGTGAGCCCCCATCCTTGGGTTCACTCGGTGCTGAATCCTACTCCCAACTGAAAGAAACTAAAATGTTATACTGGACTAAACTGGACTGAATTCATTGAAATTTTTGAGTTTTCCTAAGTTCTGTAACTGACTGAGAGTACTACTGTTCGTGACATGACTGATACTATCCTATAACTGACACTGGCTCTAAATAAATAGCTAAGTTGTCCGCTATTAAATACACCCAAGACTCGATAGCATGAAAAGTAAAGAAAAACATAATCTTGAATAACATAACAATGTTCACTTGGTCATAATTCATTCATAGAGACATTCCATCAAACACTTGTAATGCATTAACTTGTACATGAATGGGGGAATACATGTTAGCATGCTATAATGGCATTATTTCATTCTCATAGACAATTTATCAAACACATAAGAAACATACTTGGTTCATTAAATCATAAACACTTAGGGTTAACATAGTTACAATAGTCAACTTGCAAATTGAAGGGTTTATGATGAATATCATGTAATTCAACACATACTAGTATCAATTCTTGGAACTCGTGATCTAAATCATGGACTAAAACTCAAACAACATCATGAACATAAATTCAAACATGAAAAATCATAAATCTTAGATCTTGTATATTTAAAAAGGATTCTTGGGCTCCATGGAAGGTAAGGATCCATGGATGAACATCTAACATACCTTAATTTAATGAGTTCTTGGAGAAATTCTTGGGATTGACCTTGATTCTTGAGAGCTAGGGTTTTTTTTAGAGAGAGCTACCTTTTGATTTTGAAAAAATGTGAATAATGAAGGGTTTTGCATGTTTTTAGTGCTTAAATCCCATATCTGGGCGAAATAAAATCATGGGAAAAGACTATTTTAACCTTGACTGCAACTTTAATTTTTTGAGAAATTTTTCCGAGTTGGATCCCTAGCGCGATGCGCCACTATCGCACCAAGCCACTGGAAAATGACAACTGGGAAATTACATGGTGGTGCGATGTGGTGGTATTGCGTTGCCACTTTGGTTGTGAACTGGAAGTGCACCGCGACGCGGTGGGATCGCGTTGACACACTGGAAATTGATAATTATGAACTGGGTCAGTGGTGTGATGCGATAATATCATGGATTAATACTGGAAATTGGCAACTGCTATTCTAATGCACTCTGTGATGTACTACTGGCCTGAATGATGATGTTTAATGACTGAAACATAAAATCGCCTTAACTTCTTACCCGATTGTCGAATTTAGTCAGATTTTATATTGTTAGAAAGCTAATTGAATTTCCTACGTAATGGCAGGCTCAAATATGAAAATTACTAAGTATTTCAGAAATTTTATTTAGGATAACCCATATACTAAGGGTTAATCTAGGCTAGAGAAATATGGGGTATTATAATATCTCCGCCCTAAGGGTTAATCTAGGCTAGAGAAATATGGGGTATTATAATATCTCCGCCTTGAAAACATTCATCCTTGAATGTGGCTAGTTAAGATGAGAGAGTACAGACAGACTGAGTTTACGTACTGAACTAGACATGAACAAAAAATGTATGATTATGTGACAGGTCTGATAGAATGAACTTTTATTCTGAACATGCATGTCTAATGCATGAATACATGTTTGAATGGATTAATGAATACGTGACTGAACATGCATGAACGGGAACATGAGGACATGACTAAGTCTAAATCATGATTCATGAACTGAATTAATTCCTTAGATCTGCGTCATGACAGGGGGATGGTCATACGGCTGAGATTGGGACTTGAGGGTCAACTATAAGGACCTATTAATTCAACTAGATTTTCTACGTGAAGAGAAAATGGAAGGTTTAGATCATGATAGCTCGGGGGTTATAGTGCATCTTCCCCTTGGGACACTATGTCCCTTGAGAATGCTGACTTGGCTGATATACTAAGGAAAAGCATGAGATGAAGCACGGGGCACCTATGAACTAAATTGTGACTGAATATTTGGGATCAGAAACTAAAGCATAAATAGATAAATGGGAGATATGTAACATACCAGTGACCACATTAAGAGAACTTTCCTGATCTTGTCTGGACTGAAGTATGTAAAACATGTTTAGGTGTTGCCACTGGTGGCATTGGAAGAGGCACCTTGTTAATTCGGGTGACCTAACTGAGTTAAAAGATGGCTATACTAACCCTGAGAACCTGACTGAGAACAATCTCTAACTCTGTGGCTTGGCTTGGCACACCCAAAACAAACATCACTGCCAGCTCTGCACATACCCTTATGATTCTTACCACACTCTCCACAAAATGGATTTGTATGACCATTGCTTATGCTATCCTGGGTTATCGGTACACTGGCTGAGGACAGAGTAGGGACTAAAGACTTTGGGCAAAATTGGGAATGATTATTGCCTTTTGACATAGGCTGACTGAAATTAAAGCTTCCTATTCTATCCTTCTTATTCTCTCTCTCCTTCTAATTAAGCTTCTGCCCCCAATCTATTGAGCATAGACCATAATCCTAGATATGTCTATCTCCTTAATCAACATTGCTGTTCTGTACTCCTTGATCACACTATCTGAAACCCCAGATATGGACTTTCTCATTCTTGACCTATTGTCTGCCACTACATTGGGAGCATACCTGATTAACTAAGTTAATTTAAGGGAATACTCTTTTACGCTCATATTACCTTGTCACAGATTAATGAACTCTAACACTTTGGCTTCTCTCAGCTCTAAGGGAAAGACTCTGTCTAGGAAGGAAGTAGCAAACCCTTTCCACTCTATGGGCTCTGTGTTTATACCCCTGTCTAACCTCCACTTCTTAAACCACATATAGGCTACATCTTGTTGCTGATAGGCAGCTAACTCAGCACTCTCACTAGAAGTCATTCCCTTGATACTTGTGACTTTTTAAACTTGATCGAGAAACTCCCGTGGATACTCTTCTGACTTAGATCCTATAAAGGTAGGAGGATTTATTTGGGTGAAGTCCCAAATTCTATTTGCAGCAATATTGGCCACTGGGTTATCCAGAATAGTAGCTGGTCGTTGATTTTGAGCTACTACTGAATTGGCTAGAGTAGTGAATGCAACACTAAATTCTGTGTGAGAGACATATTTGTCTAGGGGATCGGCCTGAACGGGCTGAGGGGCTGACTAGTTTTCGGTTCTTCTTTCGTTAGTCCTTTTGGGAGGCATGTTCTGTAAACAAAAGGAAGAAAAAAATTAGACTGAGAGATTAACTTAAGCTTATGCTCTCTCAAACTACATGAATATTGAAAGAAGGGAAACTTTTTCTAAAAACATCTCCTAGCCTACTGTCCATAAGTGTGGCGCGCTACATACCTATGCACAAACTCTACGCGATGTGGCTTTTCAGACTCCCTAAGACTCTATTGAACCTTATGCTCTGATACCAAGTTTGTAATGACCCGAGACTACCCCCTAGTCGTCACATGGTGCTTGCGACCCTGAGGGACCATAAGCTAACCCATGAATGATATCTAATGTGAGCACTGAACAATAATACTAAAATAATTGCAGAATAATGGGCTGGAATTACATAAGGTTCCTAAAATATTGAGAAAATATACCATCTGTAAAACTAAATACTATCTAAAGATCTAGTCTGAAAAAAGCCTCTAATTGAATCTGTCTGAAAATTGAATCTGTCTGAAAGTGGAGTTGATGGGACAATCCTTCAACTAACTCCATCTAATAAAGTACTAGTAAGATAAAGTACTGAAATAAAAGCATATCCTTGATACATGAGGACTCATTCTAAATCTTCTACTGCTGGCTGAATCTGGGTAAGCTCGATCCTGAACCTGAGCGTCCGAACCTATGATATGAAACATCATAGCACAAAAAATAGGTATGCAGTCAGTATTTGGGAATGTACTGGTATGGTAAATGAGGTAAGGTTGAATGCATGGGCTTATATACATGATCAATAACTAACTGAATGATATGCAAGAGCTGGATTAGCATACATGGAGGATCTGCAACTAATGAACATAATCTGCCTACTGTGACTGAGTATACTGGAACTGAATCTGATAGCTGATAACTGAATATACTGATAATCTGGGATCACTAATAATCTGAATTACTGTTAACTGAGTGAATGTATTTGATAGTCCTTATTCTGTAGAATTTAACTGAGTTTTATTCTAAAGACTGAGATCAAAACTAAAACTGTGGGAGGTAATCATCTAATCAACATTCCTCAAATAAAATAAGATAACTAAGTTGGGGTCCAATCTGTAACCCCAATTAGAAGGGTGTCAATACCGTGCCACTGGTAAAGACACTGCTGAAGAGTAACCCTCTACTGGTAGGTTCCCTAAATGAGAGTGGTGGTACCCTCTACTAGCAAGTAGAGCACCTCATCAAACCTCAACTAGTAGGTGTGATGTCTCCACCTATGTAGGATTCGTAGTTCTGGAATGAAAAGATTGCTTCTAAGGATCACACCCTTTGCTGGTACATGAGCCCCCATCCTTGGGTTCACTCGGTGTTGAATCCTACTCCCAACTGAAAGACACTGAATTGTTATAGTGGATTGAACGGGACTTAATTCACTGAGATTACTGAGTTTTCCCAAGTTCTGTAACTGAATGATAGAACTACTGATCGTGACATGATTGATACTATTCTATAACTGACATTGGCCCTAAATAAATAGCTAAGTTGTCGGTTATTAAATAACCCTAGGACCTGATCGCATGAAAAGTAAAGAAAAGCATAATCTTGAATAACATAACAATGTTTACTTGGTCATAATTCATTCACAGAGACATTCCATCAAACATTTGTAATGCATTAACCTGTACATGAATGGGGAATATATGTTAGCATGCTAATATGCATTATTTCATTCTCATAGACAATTTATCAAACACATAAGAAACATACTTGGTTCATTAAATCATAAACACTTAGGGTTAACATGGTTACAACAATCAACTTGCAAATTGTAGGGTTTATCATGATTATCATGTAATTCCACACATACTAGAATCAATTCTTGGAACTGGTGATTAAAATCATGGATTAAAACTCAAACAACATCATGAGCATGAATTCAAACATAGAAATCTTAGTTCTGAGATCTTGTATATTTAAAAAGGATTCTCGGGCTCCATGGAAGGTAAGTATCCATGGATGAATATCTAGCATAGCTTAATTTGATGAATTCTTGGAGAAATTCTTGGGATTGACCTTGATTCTTGAGAGCTAGGATTTGTTTTCTTGAGAGAGTCCTACCTTTCAATTTTGGGGATAAGTGAATAATGAAGGGTTTTACACGTTTTTAGGGCTTAAATTCCACATCTTGGTGGAATAAAATCATGGGAAAAAATTGTTTTAATCCTGGGCGAAACTTAAATTTTTTAAGAATTTTTCCCGATCTGGATCCCTGGCGCGAAGCGCCACTATCGCGCCAAGCCACTGGAAAATGACAACTGAGAAATTTCATGGTGGCGCTACATGGTGGTATCGCGTTACCACTTTGGTTGCAAACTGGAAGTGCACCGCGACGCGGTGGGATCGCGTTGGCACACTGAAAATTAACAATTGTGAACTGGGTCTATAGCGCGATGCGCCAATACACTGGAAATTGACAACTGATATTTTAACGCACTCCGTGATATGCTATTGGCCTGAATGATGATGTTTAATGATTGAAATATAAAATTGCCTTAACTTCTCACCCGGTTGTCAGATTTAGGCAAATTTTATTTCGTTGGAAAGCTAATTGAATTTTTTATGCAATAGCAGGCCCAAATCTGAAAATTATTGAGTATTCCAAAATTTTTATTTAGGATAACCCATTTACTAAGGGTTAATCTAGGCTAGGAAAATACGAAGTATTACAATATCTCCCTCTTGGGAATATTCGTCCTCAAATGTGGCTCGTTAAGCTAAGAGAGTACGGACAGACTGAGTTTACGTACTGATCTAGACATGCATACCTGATGCATGATTACATGATTGGTCTGATAGACTAAACTTACATTTTGAACATGCATGTCTGATGCATGAATATATGTCTGAATGGATTAATGAATACGTGACTGAACATGCATGAATGGGAATATGAGGACATGATTAAGTCTGAATCATGATACATGAACTGAACTGATTCCTTGGATACCCTTCATGATAGGGGGATGGTCATACGACTGAGATTGGGACTTGAGGGTCAACTATAAGGACCTATTACCTCAACTGAATTAGCTACGTGAAGAGAAAATCGAAGGTTTAGATCATGATAGCTCGGGGGTTATAGTGCATCTCTCCCTTGGGATACTATGTCCCTTGAGAATGCTGACTTGGCTGAGATACTAAGGAAAAGCATGACACGTTGCATGTGGTACCTGTAAACTAAATCGTGACTGAATATCTGGGATAAGAAATTGAGGCATAAATATTAAATGGGAGATCTGTAACATACCAGTGACCACATCAGGAGAACTTTCCTGATCTTATCTACACTGAAGTGCATAAAACATGTTTAGGCATTGCCCACTGGTAGCACTAGAAGCAGCACCTTATTGATTTGAGGGACCTGACTTAGCTGAAGGATGACTATACTAACCTTGAGAACCTAACTGAGGATAATATCTGACTCTGTGGCCTGGCTTTCCATACCTAAAACAAACATCACTGCCGATCTGCATACACCCTTATGATTCTTACCACACTCCCTGGAAAATGGATTAGTACGACCATTACTTATGGTATCCTAGGTCATCGGTATAATGGCTGAGGACGGAGCTGGGATTGAAGACTTTGGACAAAACTGGGAGTGGTTACCACCTTCTGACTTAGGCTGACTGAAATTAAAGCTACCTATTCTATCCCTTTTATTCTCTCTCTCCTTCTTCTTAAGCTTCTGCCCCTCAATCTGTTAAGCATGGACCATAAGCCTTGATATGTCCATCTCCTTAATTAACATTGCTGTTCTGCACTCCTTGACCATACTATTTGACACCCCAGATATGAACTTGCTCATTCTGGACCTATTGTCTGCCTCTATATTGGGAGCATACCTGGCTAACTGAGTAAACTTAAGGGAATACTCGTTTAACCTCATACTACCTTGTTTGAGATTAATAAACTCTAACACTTTGGCTTCTCTCAGCTCTAAGGTAAAGAATCTATCTAGGAAGGCGGTAACAAACTCTTCCCACTCTATGAGCTATGCATCTATACCCCTGTCTACCTTCCACTACTTAAACCACATATGGCCTATATCTTATAGCTGATAAGCGGCTAAATCAGTTCTCTCACTAGAAGTCATTCCCATGATACTTATGACTTTTTGAACCTAATCGAGAAACTCTTGTAAATCCTCTTCTAACTTAAATCACTTAAAAGAAGAAGGACTCATTTGTATGAAGTGCCAAATTCTGGTTGCAGTAGTATTGGCTATTGGGTTGGCTAGAATAGTAGCTGACCATTCATTTTGAGCTACTACTGAATTGTCTAGAGTAGTGAATGTAGCTCTGAATTCTATGTGAGAGACATGGTCGTCCAAGGGATCTGCCTGAATGGGCTGAGGGGTTGACTAGTTTCTAGTTCTTCTTTTGTTAGTCCTTTTGGGAGGCATATTCTGTAAACAAAATAAAGAAGTAGATTATACTGAGAGATTAACTTGAGCTTAATACTCTCTCACTTCTATCCATAAGTGTGGCGTACTACATACCCATGCACAAAACTCTACGCGATGTGGCTTTTCAGACTCCCTAGGACTCTATTGAACCTTAGGCTCTGATACCAAGTTTGTAACAACTCGAGACTACCCTCTAGTCATCATATGGTGCTTGCAATCCTGGAGGACTACAAGTTAACCCATGAAAGGTATCTGTTGTGAGCACTGAACAATAATACTGAAATAAATACGGAATAATGGGATGGAATGCCATAAGGTTCAAAACATCTAAAACATTGAGAAAATATACCATCTGTAAAACTAAATACTATCTAAAATTCTATTCTGAAAAAGCCTCTAACTGAATCTATCTTAAAGTGGAGTTGATGGGATCATCCCCCAGCTAACTCCATCTAATAAAATACTGTTAAGCTGGAGTACTAAAATAAAAGCCTATCCTTGATAGATGAGGACTTAGTGCTAAATCTGCTACTGTTGGCTGAATTTGGCTAAGCATGCTCAGCAACCTAAGCATCCAAATCTATGATATGAAATATCATAACATAAGAAATAGGTATGCGGTCAGTACCTGTGAATATACTGGTATGCTAAATGAGGTAAGGTTGAATGTATGTGTTTATATGCATGATCAATAACTTATTTAATGATATACAAGAGCTGGATTATCATACATGGAGGATCTGTAACTACTGACATACTGTACCTACTGTGACTGAGTTTACGGGAACTAAATCTGATAGCTGATAACTGAATATACTGATAATCTGGGAACACTGATAATCTAAATTATTGTTAACCGAGTGACTGTACTTGGTAGTCTTGATTTTGTAGAACTGAACTGAGTTCTATTCTGAAGACTCAGATCAAAATTGAAACTATTAGAGGTAACCATCTAACCGATATGCCCCAAATAAGATAAGATAACTGAGCTGGGGTCTAATTTTTAACCCCAATTGGAAGAGTATTAGTACCATACCACGGGTAACTAAAACTACTGAAGAGTAACTCTCTACTAGTAGGTTACCTAAACGAGAACGGTAGTATCCTCTACTGGCAGGTAGAGCACCTTATCAACCCTCAACTGGTAGGTGTGATATTTCCACCTACATTGGCTACGTAATTCTAGAACACAAGGATAGTTTCTAAGGATCACACTCTCTGCTGGTAGGTGAACATCCATCCTTGGGTTCACTCGGTGCTAAATCCTACTCCCAACTAAAAGACCCTGAATTATTATACTGGACTAAACTGGATTGAATTCACTGAGATTACTAAGTTTTCCTAAGTTCTGTAACTGGCTGAGAGTACTACTGATTGTGACATGACTGATACTATTCTATAACTGACACTGGCTCTAATAAAACAGCTAAGTTGTCGGGTATTAAATACCCCCTGGACTCGATAACATGAAAGGTAAAGAAAAGCATAATCTTGAATAACATAACAATGTTCACTTGGTCATAATTCATTCATAGAGACACTCTATCAAACACTTGTAATGCATTAACTTGTATATGAATGGGGAATACATGTTAGCATGCTATAATGGCATTATTTCATCCTCATAGACAATTTATCAAACACATACGAAACATACTTGGTTCATTAAATCATAAACACTTAGGGTTAACATGGTTACAACAATCAACTTGTAAATTGTAGGGTTTATCGTGATTATCATGTAATTCCACACATACTAGAATCAATTCTTGGAACTTGTGGTTAAAATCATGGATTAAAACTCAAACAACATCATGAACACGAATTCAAACATAGAAATCATAAATCTGAGATCTTGTATATTTATAAAGGATTCTTGGGCTCCATGGAAGGTAAGGATCCATGGATGAACATCTAACATACCTTAATTTGATGAGTTCTTAGAGAAATTCTTGGGATTGACCTTGATTCTTGAGAGCTAAGGTTTGTTTTTTTGAGAGAGAGTTACCTTTTAATTTTAGGGGAAAGTGAATAATGAAAGAGTTTACATATTTTTAGGGATTAAATCCTACATCTGGGCAGAATAAAATCATGGGAAAAGACTATTTTAACCCTGGGTACAACTTTAATTTTTCAAGAATTTTTTCCGATTTAGACCCCTTGTGCGACGCGCCACTATCGCGCCAAGACACTGGAAAATGAGAACTGATAAATTGCATGGTGTCACGATGCGGTGGTATCGCGTTGCCACGTTGGTTGTGAATTGGAAGTGCACTGCGATGCGGTAGGATCACGTTGGCACATTGGAAATAGACAATTGTGAATTGGGTCTATTACACGACGTGCCAATATTGTGGAGTAATACTGGAAATTGAAAACTTCTATTTTAACTCATTTCGTGATACACTACTGTCCTGAATGACGATGTTTAACGACTGAAACATAAAATCACCTTAGCTTCTCACCCGGTTATCGGATTTGGGTGGACTTTATATCATTGGAAAGCTAATTGAATTTCCTACGCAATGGCAGGCTCAAATTTAAAATTATTGAGTATTCTAAAGACTTTATTTTGAATAACTCATGTACTGAGGTATTATCTTGGCTAGGGAAATACGGGATATTACATAGGTTTTGCTCCTTCTTATATAAGGAACATTTTGCAAGAGCATATCCTAGTTTTTTTGGCATTAAGATTTCACTCAAAAAGTAAAAGTCATTTTATCTCAAAAGAACATTTATCGTTCTCTACAAGGGACCTAATCCAGTGTTTCGTGTCCTTGAGTTTTTTGTATCTTTTGTTCTTATTATGTAAATTTAAGCCTTCGTGATTTTGGTCAGTAAATTATTTTCTTGTCTAAGTTTTTAGTTTAGTTATATAAATTAGTGTTATTATATCATCTCATCAAGTATTTAGTTAAGTCTTCTATTATCATTGGTTTGATATTTACCTTGGGTAGAGTTGCCTATGGTTGTTAACTAAAGTTATAGTTGACGAGTTGGTGCTATGGATTATTACATTAGTTTTGTAATAGAATTGTTACAAGGGTTTAGGATTAAGAGTTTAATCTTGTGATTACTGGAGTCTGTAATCACGTTATAGCTTAGAATTAGTAGAGTGTTGGGAAATCCTGTGAGATAGGTCATAGTTTTTTTCTTTCTTGAGGAAGGAGGTTTCTATGTGAACATCGTGTGATTTTTACTTTCTGTATCAACTCTCTTACTATATTGTTCATTGTAATTATGTATCAAGGGACTGGCCTCTTGACTCGCGGATGATCTTTACATGATAAAAATTGGAATCAAAGTAAGTACTCTCTATTAGGCTAACACCTAGAGAAGATCCTACTCTAACTGTTGCTCCACTAAACTTGGAAGAAGCTCAGTCGACTACCAGACCACTTTGCTTTAACTGATAATTTTATGGTTAGTTGAAGACTTGAATACATGATTTCATAAGGGTGTAAGATAGCAAGTTGTGGGATATTATCTATGATGGACCACATATTCCCAAGAAGGAAGTTAAGAAAGGAAGTGTTAAAAAGCTGGTCCCTAGGACAGGAAAGGAATATGATGAAGCTGATAGAAAAAAGATCAAAAAAGTTAAAAAGCAAAGCAGTTTCTTGTTTGTGGAATAGGTTTGAATGAATACAATAGAATATCTGTATATGAATCAGCAAATGAGATTTGGGACTACTTGAAAACTTTTCATGAGGGAACAAGTCATGTCAAAGAGTCCAAGCTAGACATGTTTACTAATCAGTAGCATTCACTATGAAGAAAGTTGAAACCATCCAATAAATGCATACAAGTTTCACCTCTATTACGAATGAGTTGCACTATCCTTAAGAAGTGATCAAGCCAAGCAAACAAGTGAAAAAATCTTGGGCATTCTTCCTAAGTCCTAGGAGACCAGAGTTGATGCAATAATGGAAGCTCAATATCTAAAGACTCTCAATATGGATGAGTTGATTGGAAACTTAAAAACTCACCAACTAAAGAAAATGTAGGAACAAGGGAAAATTAAGCCAAAAAAGAATATCTTGGCTTTTAAGGCTACAAAGAAAGTAAAGAAGATAAGAACATGGATTATCTAAATTGTAGATTCCACAAAGTGATAAGGAGAAGTGGATTTTAAAGAAGGGAAACTCAAGAAGAGCTGCAAATACAAATGATCTCTGTCACACAAGTGTGGTAAACTAGGTCATTTCATCAAAGACTATCCAATGCATAGAATGTAATACAACGATTGTGTCAAGTGTAGTAGTGATAAAGGCAAATAGAAGAACCATATCCCAAAAAAAATTGATGCTGATAATGTTGTCAAGCAAGATCTTGCTTCTTGGAAGGACTCATCTAGTGAGTTTGATGAATTTGAACATCTGACAGATTTATCCATGATGGTTGTGCAGGACTATGATGATGCTTTTAACTCTTTCTTTGCATTTATGGCAAAATCAAAAGATGAAGATGATGAAGAGGTACACCTCTTTAACATTAAACAAAACTTAAATGACTATTCCTTGAAGAAATTGAAGAGTATAGCTATTTTCTTGATTAGCTCAAAATTTTAGATGAAAGTATTGATAAGTTTCAAAATAAAAAGGTTACTCTAACAATTCAAGTTTCTGAGCTTAGGAAAAAACTTTATGTAATGCTCTATCAAAATGGTGATCTTAAGAAGAAGTTGAGAAAACGCTTTAAATGTATATGAAAAGACAAAAATAAAGCAAACGGTTTTCCACTTGAACTTGGAGAGAATTTGAATAAGCCCAAAGCAGACCTTACAGTCTCACTTGAGAGAACTATTGAACAAGAACGGGGCCTGGTCCAAATAAAGAAAGAACTTAGAAAATCTCTTAAATGAACCGGCTCATCTCCAATCTTAGCTAGTCTAACTAGTCAGAGATCTAATGATGGCAAGAGTATAAGGAGTCAAAAAGTTTATCCCCATATAATCCCCACAGTAAATACATATTTGTGTCTGACAATTTACTGTGTACTTACTATGATATATATGTTCATCTCAAAAAGACTTATGTGGATAAAAAAGGGTTGAAGAGAGTTATTCAACATATGTTGAACAACCAAATCATGTTACTGTAGAGTTGAGAAATCCTGTGGGCAGGTCATATTTTTTATCCCCCTTAAGCAATGAGATTTCAACATAATCATTGTGTGCATTTTACTTTTATGTATCAACTCTCTTAATTTACTATTTGTTGTGATTGTGTGTTAAGGGACCTGATCTCTTGACTTTTGGTGGATCCCCACAAGCCAAAAATATGCTTGTAAGCTCAAACTTTACAAGTTAGTCATACCGTTTATCTAATGAAAATTTGTTGTAGAGATGCATATCGGTCGTTTGCATCAAAGCCGTATTTGCCTATATAATTCGACCCATTACTAATATAATTTCCTAATCTCCCACTTTGAGTTTTTAAACTTTTTCTCAGCTAGTCATAATGAATATTAACCTCTTTGAAGAAAAGTAATAGTTCTATTTTTGCACCTTTCCTCTTTGACATTAGTAGTCAAGTTGAGGCAAGAAACCTAAGTTGGGGTGAAAGTAATATTTTTTAGACCATGATTATTGGTATGATGGAAAAAGAAAAGAAAAGAAAATTAATAGTTCTACTTGTAATACCCCATACTTTTCTTAGCTCATTTCAGTTCTTAGTTGCATGTATAAGAGGCTTAAATCCTGAAAATTTTACTAAGTATTGGGGACTTAGTCTTATTTTTGGCCTCTTAACTTTGAGAATTTTTAAATGAGTCTTCCTAACCCCGAGATTTTGGTTTTTGACTTAATTCATGTTCAGGGGTGTAAGGAGCATGTCTCGGGGAAGTATTAGATTTTTCGGAAGAGGATTGGGGCACGTTTGGATTTCAATTCTAGAATCTCACTGAGATAGTGACACGTCGCGGTGGGCATGGCAATGAGGGACTTTGTGCTTCATAGTTCTCCTTTATTCGGCGTTCCAGTTATGAATTTAAATGTCTGAGGGGCAGTAACATATTTTCCCCTCAATCCAGGTCGTTATAACCCGACTTATATCATCAATTTGGGCATTATTTGTCCATTATTCTCTAATTTTCTATCAAAGAAACCTAACACTCTTCCAAGAACATCAAATTCAATTATATTCTCTTCAAGAAAAATAAATAATTCATGTCTCCCAATCCAAGAACTTCAAGAAAGCTTTCAAGATTTAAGATTCAAGGTATGTGTGATGTTCATACATGGTTTTCCTTCACCATGGAGTCCAAGAATCCCTTTTTAATATTAAATTATGAGTTTTCCATGTTTAAAATGAATTATCTCCATGAATTACTTGTTATTTTTATTTTAAGTTAAGATTACAATTGTTTTCAAGTGGAATAAACTATAGTATGTTTTAGATGTTGAAAGTTCCCATGTCATGTTCATGCAATTCATGATAAACCCTTAATTTTTGTTTTTTCTCATGTATCGTGCTATCTCATCATGTCTAAAAGCATCCCCATTTTAAGGTCTTAATCTCCATGTGTTTGATGAAATGCCTAAGAGAATGATTTTGTAGAATGATTCCCCATTATGGTTTTTCAAAGCTTTTACATGCCTTTATTGCTATTTACGTTCAGTGCTGGAGGGTTATGAACACCCGATACTTAGTTGTTTACATAATTTTAGTATCTCCAGAATGGTTTCAGATAAACCATGAGCATTATCATTCAGTCAGTTATTTATAATCAGTTGTTTACTCAGTTAAGCTTAGTTCAATTCATCCCAGTAATCAGTCTATTTCAGTTGGGAGTAAGATTTAGTACTGATCGTACCTAGGGATTGGGGCTCACCTTCTAGTAGAGGTTGTGACCTTTAGTAGCAGTCCTTTGGTTCCAAAACTTTGTAGCTATTGTAGGTTAGAGCTATCAACCTGCCTGTTGAGAGTTAATAAAATGTTTGTTTACCTGCCAGTTGAGGGTAACACATATCTCATTAGAGTACCTGCCAGTTTAGGGTGACTCTTTAGTAGATCCACAAAACCATTGTCATTACCCGTGGCACGGTATCGGCATCCTTTCAACTAGGGTTATAGGTTGGACCCCGAGAGCTCAAATTGGGGCATGTCCATTAGATGATACCTCCCAAAATCTCAGATCAGTATTCAATACAGATATCAGTTAAGGTTTAGATGACCACAACATACAATTTATCAGTTCATCAGTTACCAGATTTTAGTATCTCAGTTTACAGACTATATTAGTATCATGTTATATGCTTGGTTATGAGTTTTTAGATTTTATAGCCTTCACACATATTATGCATTAGTTATCTCATGTTATTTAGTCAGTTATTATCTCATACTATTTAGTCAGTCAGTATTTCATACACATGAACCTATGCATTTTAGCCTAACCTCATCTGATAAACCAGTAAATTCAAAGTAATGACCGCTTACTTTCTTCGAGCTATGATGTCTTATATCATAGGTTCGGATGCTCAGTTCCCCAACCGTAGTTAGATATCCCAGCATTACTCAACAGCAGTGGTGGTGAGTCCTCATCTTTCAGGTACATAGTAGTTTATTTTAGTTATTCAGTAGTTCAGCATTATTCAGTCAGTCGGAGTTAGTTGGGGACTTATCCCATCAACTCCACAGTCAGTCAGTTAGAGGCTTTTCAGACATGCAATCAGTCAGTTAGATATTCAGTTGGTTTTAACAGATGTTTTCAGACATATTTTGATACGTATTTCAGTATCCAATTTTACATTATCTTATCAATATTTAAAACCTTATAGAGTTGACAGTTTACTTCAATGCATATATATTTTGTTACTTTATTCAGTGCTTGTCACACCCCTTTTTTACCAAAAAAATAGATTTTAAGTTTCAAAAGGGTTTTATTATTAAGTGACAAAAGATGAGACTTTGTTCCGAAAAGTACCTTTTACAATCAAAATTCAGAGTCGCCACTTAACATAATCTGGTGTGCCAAGTAACCTTTGAAAATCCTTTTTAAAATGATTTTTTGACTCTTTCAAAACTGGTCCACGAATAGAGATTCTGGTTAAGGAATTCTGTTGACCAAGGGGAAGGTGTTTGGCATCCCTCGGTCCTGTGGTTCGACCATGGTCACTTTATGGAGTATATCGACTAGTATAACACTATAGAATGCATAAACCAAATAAAAAACACAAACCAAGCAAGCAAATAAATCAAAAAAAATTCAAAATCAAAATAATGTCCAGTCCAAATTATAGTCCTAAAAATAGAAATATATGGAAATATAAATCCTATTCTAAACTAATCCTAGACTATGCTCAACCCGAAGCCTTGAGCCTTCATCATAAACATCCTTCGGGTACAAGATACTTTGGGCATTTCCTGGTTAATAAATACTAATGACCTCGAGGCATTCCCTAGCTAAATGAATATATTTTTTCAGTGCGAGAAAACCAAACCATTCAACAAAATTTCAAACATTCGACACAACCACGAGTCCTAAACTTTGCCTACCCAACATATATTTGTCTATTCCTCCTTGACCTAAAACATGATACTATCAAGTTTGACATAATCAATGTTTATTATGAATTAAATAATCATCAACAAATCGATAATCAATATTCACCTTTTCTCAGTTTTCAATCCACACCCCCAATTTCATTCTCAACCACACGATTACTCAATTTTGATAGAAAATCAACTAATCAAGTCACGATAATTATAGAAACTCAAATACACTTCAAAACACATTTCTAAATCACATCATCAACCATACAAATCACACAATTATAACAATCAGCACACCACATCAAGATAAAATAACAAAGAATAGGGTTAAATAAATGGACCTAAATTTTATTTCAATCCTCAAATTGTTTGACGATTGCCACTGGAATACCCAGAATCAAACCTTAAAAATGACCAAATTCAACTCGGCATCAAGAACCGCAACTTGAACAGATTCAAAAACCAACAAAAAACTCAATCCAAACGAAAAACCTCAATATATACTTATTTTTGTTTTGACCATTTTCTGATGGGCCACTAGAATCTGACTGAAATTGGTCCAGTCCAGTCAGATTAGAGTTGGGGTCGCGATTCCTGTCACATCAGAACTCCGATGAGCTCCGATAGTGATGAAGAACAAATAAAAACTGACATCAGTGATGTTTTCGGTGATACCTCATCGGAAAAAACCTCTTTCTCCAACATAATTCTCTCTCTCGCTCTTTCCTACTCCGTTCACTCTATCTCCCCCCGTTAATCAATTTTCTTTCTCTTTCACTCTTTTTTTCTCAATCCAGTGTATGTATAAGAGTATTCTCTCCATTCTTCCTCGTCAGATCTCTCTTTTCTATTGATTCTATCTCTCTCCCATTATTTTCTGTGGATGTGTACAAAATTTTCTTTTTTTGATGGGGTATGAGTGTGTACGTTTATCAGAGTGTGCGTGTGTCTGGTGTATGAATCATATGAGTTTTCCAATGAATCCTAAAAAATGGAGAGTGTGTTGCTGTGTATAATGGTGTGTTCTCTTCATCTAGAATTATGAGTGTGTGTGAGAATTATTATATTGTGTGTATCCGTTCTGTTAAGGAGAAAAGAAAATGTGTTAGGAGGGTTAAGGGGAAGAGTCACCACTTGGCATAAATTTGGTGTGCCAAATTTCCTTTGGAAATCCTTTACAAAATGATTTTTGACTCTTTAAAACTGGTTTGCGAACACATCATACTTTCTTCACTAAACACATCATCTATTTCTATTTCTTCATAGACTACTAATATCACATCTTCTAACTCACATCTATACCATCATACCTAATTTCAAATCAATAAAATTAATTTCTAGCATGTACTTTTCAAGCCTACTGATTCACCTTTTGTACAACTAGCCCCATGAATATATATAATCTGCTCAATTTGGATAATGCTATCCTAACTCTACTACTGATAAACTTCTGGGTTCATACTTCTAACTTCAAATCACATACTGAAAAAGGAATTCTGAAAAGGAAATCTGAAAGCACATCTGACTTTGGATTAACGCGTGATTTTCATAAACATAAATGAAATATTTCAAAATTTAGGACATAAGGCACTGATGGGATACTTTTTGAGCTAACATACAATCCTAGAATTATCTGTAGGGACTGGCTGAGGAAACACTGTCTATAAGGACTTAAGCTTCACTATTTTGATAGCCTCAAAACTAAGGCAGAGTTAGCGTGAATAGAGCAAGATAAGGATTTGCATAAATTTCTTAGATAATACTTCTACTACACGATCTGAGACTTGAAAGAATGGAAATATTTCCTAAATGTCATGTAGCCTCTCAAAGAATAGTACAGACATCTCTGTACCTTTCCGCAAGCCTCTACTAGACACGGCTTCATAGACACGCTAGGACACTTGAACTCTGTTCTCAAATACTAAGTTTATAACTCCCCAACAATCTGTCTCGAGACATCACACGGTGCTTGGAACCATAAGTGATCCCAAGTTAACCCATGAACTGACATACTATTAAGCAACTAAATTATGGCATAATAAATAACTGTTTACTATGCAGAAACATAGTCATACTAAAGATCTAAAATAGATACAATACTAATAAAGCTTTACAATTTGATAAATCTGAAGGATGAAAATAAAATTTTCATAACTAACTTTGACTGACATCTATGAAGCCTCTACTATACTGACTATAGATAGTTGTTAAATGCCTCCAACAACCACTAATCAATACACATGAAAGTAAATGAACTGTACATGAACTAAAAATTGTCTGGAGTTCCCAAAGTAGGAGAACTCATCACCTGCTGGCTGGAATCTACAACTGTCTGATTGTGATGCGTAGGCTATAACTGGTACCTACATTATGAGAAAATGTATCCACACAGGCGTATATATGGATCAATACTTCTGGAATATACTGAGTATACAGCATACAATAAGTAAAATTAATTTCATACGTAATCATAAAACATGCACGCTAAGTGTAAGTAGACTCACTAATAAACTGGAATAAATTGAAAGCTAAAAATATCTTAAAACATGAGAAATAAATATGATCTGATAAGCTGGTGAATCTTTACACTTAGTTTCTATAAAACTTACATTAATGATGTAAGTATAACTGAAGCTGGGATATGACAAGACATAGATACTATATGAATACTGGGTATGTAAAACTGGACTGTACTTAGTCTGAATAACTGGACTGAAACTGTAGAGTATTATGCATATGAGAAAGGGACTGACTGAGTAACATCAGGTAACTGAGCATGAATTTATAAAGACTATATTATCTAAGAATGTAAGACCAAGCACATAACATAATTCTAAAATAGTCTGTAAACTGAGGTACTATAATATTGATAACTGAATAACTGTACGTGATGGTCAAGCAAACTTGAAACATAACTGAGTTACTGATCTGATTACCGAACTGGGATTGGGACTGAGATTATAACTAAGACTATAACTAAGATTGTATACTGAGTTTTGATAACTGATTAACTGATATCTGAGTTTATTGATATCGTATTACTGATAAATATGAGACTGTATTTGATAGTCCTATTTTTGTGGAATTATGCTGAGTTCCATACTGAGCTGAGTAACTGTATCTGACATTCTTGAATCTATAGAACTAAACTAAGTTCTGTACTGAGTTTAAAACTGAAACTGTGGAAAGTAATCATCTAACATATATGCTCCTCTCTGAACTGATTGGAGTCCAACCTATAACTCTAGTTGGAAAGGTGTCAGTACCGTGCCTCGGGTAAAGACAGCTGAAGAGATGCCCTCATCTGGCAGGTACTCTAATGAGAATGGTGGAACCCTCAACGGACAGGTTAAAATACCTCATCAACCTTCATCTGGCAGGTTTGATGTCTTAACCTATGATGGCTACGTAGTTCTGAAATGCAAGGATTGCTTCTAAGGATCACACCCTCTGCTAACTTATGAGTCCCCATCCTTGGGTTCACTCGGTGCTGAATCCTACTCTCATCTGAATAGACACAAAACTAATTTTTTAGTTCATACTGAGCTTGACTGAACTATTATTGTTTGTACTTTTTAACTGAACTAAACTGTGTTCACTATGTTCCATTGACTGACGAAAATACTACTGAATCCTATTAACTGACTGAATACTATAAAGATCTGAATTGAATACTGAATACTAATGAGGTATGAACTGAATACTAAATACTACTGAGGTCTGAACTGAATTGGACTGATATTTAGATTACTGAGATTTTCCTGAGGTCTATAACTAACTGAGTTCTACTGAGTTTTGTAACTAACTGATAATACTACTAATCATAACGTGATTAATATTATTCTGTAACTGACACTGGCTCTACGTAAATAGCTAAATTGTCAGGTATTAAATACCTTCAGGACTTGATAGCATGAAAGTAAAGCATGGCATGATCATAATAGCATAACAATAGTCAATTGTTAACAATGCTTTCATTTAGACACTTTGTCAAACACTTGGAGGTTATGGACTTGTACATGGATGAGAACACATGGTAACATGTCATGATTACCCTATTCAATTCACATAGACATTCAATCAAGCACATGGAGATTAATACTTGGACATGGGAATATCTTAAAAACATGGGAGCATAGCATGATTTCATAACCAACACTGTGAATTGGAGAAATTACATGAAATTCACTTGAAATAGGACATGGGCATTTCATCACAACATGTAAGGATTAAACATGTGGAAAACATAAACTTAACATAAGGAATTATTTCTAATTATCTTGAATATAAGATCCACTATGGAATCAAACTAAAACTCTAAGGACATGATATGTGAGCCTTTGTTCAAAATCATTCGTATAGGTATTTCATCAAACACTTGTAATTCATGGTTTAGGCTAAGCATGGGAGTAGTTAAAAATAGTAGTAATAGCATGATTTCACCTCTAAAATCATCGATTAGCATTTAAATTTGGCAAACAATACCATTCAAACATGTAAGGTTTAATATCACTCATAATTTCATGAAAACATAATATAAGTTTGAGATTCATGAAAATTTATAAACAAATTTCATGGGAACATGTAAAGATTATAACTTTAAACTTGAAATTTGAGTTTTGGGCTCCATGGGTGAAAGAGGACCCATGGATGAACTCCCACATACCTTAAAGCTTTAATCTTGAAGGAGAAACACAATCTTGAAATCATTCTTGAATTAGGAAACTTGATTCTTGATTCTTTTCTTAAAGAAAATTTCATGGAGTTCTTGGTGTTCTTGAGGAGTCTACGGTTTTGTTGGAGAGAAAAAAGATGATTAATAATGTATCTAATGTTTTTGGGGTTAAAATTAAGTGTTAGCGGCGTATTTGGGTGAGGGGAATTAACCAAAGTGTTCCTAGACCTTTTAGGAACTGAATTAACATGTAAAACATCTTCGGATCCACTTCAATTTTTCGTGTCGGGGCGCATTCGATGCGACGCATCGAGATCGCGTCGGCTTACTGCCTCACACAAAAAATGACATAATTTTTTATTCAGGTATCGAATTTTGGCAATATTAGTATCGTTGGAAAGCTAATTAAATTATCTATAATCTGGTGGGTATTGAGCTGTAAAATTTCATGTATATAAAAAGTTATACATGTTTAAAGTAGACCCTTGTAGAATCGAATATAAAATTTTGAACGAATCAAATGATCTTAGATCAACTTGGCTCTAAGTGATTCCTATGAACATTTTTAACCTCAAAAGAAAATCAAACATGAGGATAAAGATTTTAAAACTTGTATTCACATGGGAATCATTTGGATTATAGCTTATACACCAAGAATGATGGTTCATAGACTAGCCCAAAAATGCGGGGCATTACAGTGTGTGTGAATGAAATTATGTGTGTATATTAAAGTTTTTTTGGTGAGGATGAGTGATATATGGGTGTTCTACGATTGTGTATTGTTCCATTGTGTAACTGTGTTAATGGAGATAGTGAGGATCAGTGATGTATTGTGGGGTGAGTGTTTTTAGTATTGCTATCAGCGTGTGTAAATTCATGTAAAGGGTGTTATTATGAGTGAATATGTAATTGTCTATTCCATTCCCCATCGCAGTGAGTGTATTTTGTATATATGACCAAGAGAAAAATAAAATATAAGGGGGGTAAGGTTAAGGGGTAGGGTTAAGGGGTAGGGGGTATGAAGTGGGGGTAGGGGTAAGTGTGGTTAGGATGAGATAAAGTTTGTTAGGGTTAGGTGTCAAAAATGGTTAAGAGTTTATTGGATTTTTTATTGAGTGAAAATTATCACATGGGTGAAGGTACGTGGTAAGACGGGAAAAAATAGGTAAAAATACACCTTCGAGAGGGACAAACTTACATGTCTTCAGTGCTCACAGCAGGTACTAGCTCATGGATTCGCTTGGGGTCACTTGTGATCATAAGAACTATTGTCGCGACTAGAGGGTAGCCTCGAGTCATAAAAAAACTTGGTATCAGAGCCTAAGATTTTATAGTGTCCTAGGGAGTTTGAAAGTCGTGTTGAGTAGAGTCTTGTGCATGTATCTGAAGCGCACCACACTTATGGAAAAGAGGCTACAAGATGTTTTAGGAATAGTTTCCTTTCTTTCAGAATTTATGTCATACTGATGAGCATAAACTCTATTTAAAACTCTCTTTCGAACTCATTCTTCCTTCCATTTATAAATAATGACTCCCAAATTAAACAATAGAAGAAAGAAGGAGAAGCAGCTCGTACATCTGCCTGTTCAGGAAGATTCGCTTAATGAGCATGTCCCTCACTCCGAATTTAGAGGTACTTTCACTAACTTAGCTTATTGTAGTTGTTCAGAATGATCAGCAAGTTGTTATCCTATCTAGGCTTATGGTTCATGCTCAGTAAAGTGAGGAGAAGAAGCGTAAAGAGAAAGGGAGAAAGAATAAGAGGGCCAGAACAAGTAGATTTAAGTCAAGGTCAGAGAGTGGTAACCATTCCCAGTTCTACCAAAAATTCTCTGCCCCAGTTCTTTCCTCAGTTGGTGCATTTGTGCCAAAGTTCAAGATGACAATCGGGATAGAGTGCTAGGTTCTAAGACCCAGGATAGCATGAACAGTGGTCGTACTAATCCATTCTGTGAGAATCATGGTAGGAATCATCAGGGTATGTGTAGGGCTGGTAGTGGTGAGTATTTTAGATATGGCAAGCCAGACCACAGAGTTATAGAAGCCGACAGGTGGGTCAACATAGTCAGCACAATCGTTCCCAAGTTCCAGCCAGTCGCCTGACTCAGCAGGTCACTACTCCTAGTTCAACCAGTGAACAATGCCAAAATAGATTGTATGCACTCTAGTACCAACATGATTAGGAAAGTTCTCCTGATGTGGTTACAGGTATATTATAGGTCTTTCATCTTCATGCTTATGCTTTGTTAGGTTCCGGAGCTTCACTTTCTTTTATAAACCCCTATATAGCTATTAATTTTGGTGTCAGTACCGAATCTTTAATAGGCCTCTCTCAGTATCTAACCCAGTGGGTAAATCAATTACAACCAGATGGGTATATAGAAATTGCCCATTTGCAGTATCTTAGAAAATTACCTCAGTTGATCTTGTGAAGTTAGATATGACTGATTGATGTCATTCTCAGCATGGATTGGCTCCACTCATGTTATGCCTTAGTTGATAGAATAAATAGAGTTATTCAGTTTTAGTTTCTCAATGAACTAGTCATCGAATAGAGGGGTAGTACCTCAGTGCTTAGGGGTCAGATGTGTTTTCAGATCCCTTCTCAGAATCCTATGATAGCATATGACCTAGAGTTAAAAGCATGAACCCAAAAGTTTAGCAGCCGTAAAGTAGGGATAGTGTTATCTAAATCTAGTAGAATATGTATCCATGGGTCTAGTTGTATGAAAGGTGAATCAATAGGCTTGAAACGGAGTATGGAAGAATTTGTGTTAATTGATTCAAAATTAAGTATGATGATGTGGGTGTGACTTAGAGATATGATATTAGTAGGCAGTGAAAAAAGTTAGTGTGGTTCCTTAAAGGTTTGGGTATATCCATGTTAAATGTTGGAATCTAAGTTTGAATCTTTAAAGATTGAGCTAATAAAAAGTAGAGTTGAGATGGTGTGAACTCATGGTATGGTGATACTGCTAGAAATTCTAAGTTAGTCAGTGGTTAAGATATTATATAATGACTATTAAGGCTATAAAAAGTTAAGAGTTGTATCTCAGAAGAGAGTATTAGCAGTAGGTTTTGTACTTTCAAGTGTAGTCTTTCAAGGTGAATTTATTACTGATGATTATTGTCATATTTTGAACTTTAGAGTAAAGTGGTTGTAATTTAGTTTATATTTTATCAAAAGGTTCCCACAGACTTAGAGTGATGGCTTATAGCTAAGGGAGAGATAATAGAATAAGTAACTAAGTCAGGCTCTCAGATTCCAGTAGTGATGCTAGTATGTTGTGGAACATTGGTAGGGAAGGAAGACGTCCAACCCATTATCATCTCAATGCAAATTTTGTACTTCAGTCCCCACGATATATATACTCATGCCTTACATGTCATCCCCATGATCATATCTCATATTCGTGCACTTTCCATAGAATGATGTACGCTTCCAGTTCCTAGTATAAGGAGTTCCAGTTTGCTCAGCTGTATGAATCATATTCCATAAAACTTATAAACTTCAAACTCAGGCCACACAGCTCATGATACATGTACTCATGCTTTACAGTATGTTTAGTTTCAATACTCATGCTACTTTTCTAATGATCAGCGAAATTCAGATTATGTCAGGTATATCCTCAGTTTTTATCTCTATAATGAATCCAAGACGTGGATACTCTATGTTCATGCATTAGTTTCAGATTCTAGATATTTAGTCATAATTCAGTTCATAAGTGTCTCGGGCACCATCTCCTTCTTCCTTAGTATTTTAGCTAAGTCAGTATCATTTAGGGGACAAACTATCCCAAAGGGGAGATGTTGTAATACCCCCGAGCTTTCATGTACTAAATCTCTCAACTTATCTTTACGAAACAAAATACAACATAAAGTATGGGTACTCATAAGTTGACTCTCTTATTTCTATATCAGCCTTACAATCATTCTCGTATCATTGCCTGTATTCAAGGAATTAGTTCAGTTCATGATATTTAGTTCACGTATCATGTTTTAGGCTTAGTCATGTAATCATGCTTTTAGTTATGCATGTTCAGTATATGATCTTAGTTTCTTCAGTATTCTTAGCTAAATCAGTCTCGTTCGAGGATGAATATTCCTAAGGGGGAGATATTATAATACCTCATACTTTTCTTAGCTCAGTTCATCTCCTAGTTGTATTTTAAGAGGCTTAAAGCCTGAAAATTTCACTAAGTGTTAGGGACTTAGTCTTTTTTTTGGCCTCTTAACTTTGAGGATTTGTAAATGAGTCTTCCCAACCCCGAGATATTGTTTTTTGAGTTAATTTATGTTCAAGGGTATAAGGAGCATGTCTCGGGGAAGTTTTATATTATTCAGATAAGGATTGGGGCACGTTTGGATTTCGATTCCAGAACCTCACTTCAATAGTGATGCATTGCGGTGGGTATAGAGATGGGGGGCTTGGAGTGTCGCGGTGCTCCTTTAATCGACGTTCTAATTATGAATTTAAATGTCTGAGGGTAGTAGCGTCTTGTCCCCTCAATACAGGTCATCATAACCCGACTTATATTAGTAATTTGGGCGTTATTTGTCCATTATTATCCAATTTTATATCAAAGAAACCCTAACCCTCTACCAAGAACATCAAATTCAATTACATTCTCTTCAAGAAAAACAAACAATTCAGGACTCCCAATCCAAGAACTTCAAGAAAGCTTTCAAGATTTAAGATTCAAGGTATGTGTGATGTTCATACATTGTTTTTCTTCACCATGGAGTCCAAGAATCCCTTTTTAATATTAAATTATGAGTTTTCCATGTTTAAAATGAATTATCTCCATGAATTACTTGTTATTTTGATTTTAAGTTAAGATTACAATTATTTTCAAGTGGAATAAATTATAGTATGTTTTGGATATTGAAAGTTTCCATGTCATGTTCATGCAATTCAGGATAAACCCTCAATTTATGTTTTTTCTCATGTAATCATGCTATCTCATCATGTCTAAAAGCATCCCCATGTTAAGGGCTTAATCTCCATGTGTTTGATGAAATGCCAAAGAGAATGATTTATAGAAAGATTCCCCATTATGCTTTCTCGAAGCTTTTACATGCCTTTATTGCTATTTATGTTTAGTGTTGGAGGGTTATGAACACCCGATACTTAGATATTTACATAATTTCAGTATCTCCAGAATGGTTTCAGATAAACTATGAACGTTATTATTCAGTCAGTTATTTATGATCAGTTTTTTACTCAGTTAATCTTAGTTCAATTCAGCCTAGTAATCAGTGCCTTTTAGTTGGGAGTAGAATTTAACACCGAGCAAACCTAGGGATAGAGGCTCACCGCTCAGCAGAGGGTGTGACCTTTAGTAGCAGTCCCTTGGTTCCAGAACTACGTAGCCAGCGTAGGTTACAGATATCAACCTGCCAGTTGAGGGTAGATAAAGTGTTTACCTGCCAGTTGAGGGTAACACATATCTCATTAGAGCACCTGCCAGTTGAGGGTGACTCTTTAGTGGATCCTCACAACTATTGTTAGTACCTGTGGCATGGTACTAACACCTTTCCAACTAGGGTTACAGGTTGGACCCCGATTAGGTCAGATTGGGGCATGTCGGTTAGATGATACCTCCCACAGTAGTAGTTCAGTATTCAGTGCTGATATTAATTTAGGTTTTCATGACCATAGCATACATTTTATTAGCTATTCAATTACTAGATTTTAGTATCTCAGTTTACAGACTATTTCAGTATCATGTTATATTCTTGGTGATGCATTCTCAGATTTTATAGCTTTCACGCATATTATGCATCAGTTATCTCATGTTATTCAGTCATTCATTGTCTTACGATATTCAGTCAGTCAGTATTTTATGCATATGAACATATGTATTTTAGCCTAATCTCATCTCATATACCAATGCATTCAAAGTACTGACTGTATATTTTCTTCACGCTATGATGTTTAATATCATAGGTTCAAAAGCTTAGTTCCCCGACCGCAGTTAGACATCCTAGCGTTACTCAGTAGTAGTGGTGGTGAGTTCTCATCTTTTAGGGACATGATGGTTTATTTCAGTTATTCAATAGTTCAACATTATTCAGTAAGTCAGAGTTAGTTGGGGGCTTGTCCCATCAACTCCTCAGTCAGTTAATTAGAGGCTTTTCAGACATGTAGTTAGTCAGTTAGATATCCAGTTGGTTTTATTAGATGTTTTCAGATACGTTTTGATACGTATTTCAGTATCCAGTTTTACATTATCTTATCAGTATTTAAAACCTTATGGCATTGACATTTTACATCCGCGCATATGTATTTTATTACTTTATTCAATGCTCACAGCAGGTACCACCTCATGGGTTCGCTTGTGTTCATTTGTGACTGTAAGTACTATTGCCACGGCTAGGGGGTAGCCTCGGATTGTGACACTACTCTAGTAGTCATGAGGAAAAAAAGAGGGCTTATAAATAAGATGAAAACATCAATACAGGATCATTTGAAGTATAATGGTGAGAAGAAGGAGAATTAACTTTTAAAAAAAGAAACATGAGAGTTTGATGCAGTGTTTACGAAGATTCACTGTTTTATTACATATGTATTGTACCCATTCCCAATCCTGTAGAACAAGCATAGAAAAGTCCTTATGTGAACTTAATCAAAGAGTCTGATGATAATGATGTTTGAAAATAAGGACAAGCTTATATTATTTGCATTTATAACATATAAGCTTCTTTGTGAGTGTTGAGTGTATTATCTTCTAATTTCATTTTTTTTCTTAGTTCATTCTATATATGTGAGTGTTTTTGGTACATTCTTTGGTCTAGGTGAAGGCACTTGAACAAAAATAGTGAAATAAATAACTTCTTGAATATAGTCTTCTGTAAATGTTTGAGCGAAAAATGTGATGTCATTAATTGAGGTCATCTATTTATTATTGACCACTTGAGAAATGAAATGTATTTGTATAAGAAATAATGAGGGGTCTTCTTTTAGTTTTTGGTCCTTTGCCGCTAGCATAAAAATGTTATGGTGTGTATTTCTGATCTTGGGCGTATTTATATGTCCAAGCGTCACTATTTACCCATAATGGGACTTGTTCTACAAGCTAAAATCTATTATTCTTATTGTGTTTGATGTGTAATTGCATGATTTAGATAATGGACATGATTAGTGATGCAAGGTTGATTTTTTGATGAAATTGGACGCAACCGGATGCTTGACGAGAAGCGAGTAATGATTGAAGCTTTGGAATTGATTTTATAGACGTGATAAGAAGTGCATTGAGCTCAAAGACCATGCATTTGGATGCAGAAACAAGTAAAGAAGCAATGATGCTAGAGAGGGAATAGACAACACGACGCAGAGGCTAGTCCCCCCGGACTGTGCCCTGCGTCGCCCCATGTATTTTTGGACCAAATGTAATTTCTAGTGAGGCTTCGTGATTTTCCCGTGGCATGAACCCTATTCCTTTGAAATATCCAACATGTATGCACCCCATTCTCCTGGACTGACCAATGCAGTGCAGAAGTGGTTCCTCATTAGGCTAAAATTGTCCTACTATAAAAGGAACACTTAACCACAATTGAGACTACTTTGGAAACGTACAATAGAGTCCAAAATACTTTCAATACTTCTCTTAGGGTTCTTTGAAATTCATTATTCAAAGATTACTTTTTTGTATGATTAATTATTTATTTTTGATGTTGAATTTGAACATGAGTGGCTAAATACCCTTGTTCTGGGATTGAGCCAGAAAATATGATTGCACTTTGATATTCTCTCTCTTAGTTTATTATTGAATTATCATATGGGTTATTCGGATGTAGTGGTATGGACTACGTACATTCTACCCTCTCCAGACCCCACTTTGTGGGAATATACTAGGTTTGTTGTTGTTGTTGTATCATATGGGTTATTCTTAATCTCTTGTGAATACTATTTTGATGATTGACCACCATTAAAATACACGTATATTCCTTTGTGAATTCGAGTGGAGAATCATAGGTCAGAACGAAGAGTTTAAGGAGAAAGGTTCTTATTCTTTTATAAATAAGGGATTTGAACTAGCGTTTAAGATAGAGATATACCTAGAAGCCTTGTTTGATACACTTGCAGGATGACATCTTAATGCATCTAATTGGATTATTGTATCTCCGCTCAAAGATATAGTTGTAATATCCAGTTAGGTAGAGTATTAGAGAATCAAGAGACCATGATCATACTCTAAACCCTGTGAATCAATAACCCGATAATCAACTAATATATGAGAAGAATAGAGATTTGTAAGATTGTTGAAAGTACCTCAACCCTGGAATTCTCACTAGTACTGTTTACAGTCCTGTTTACATTGCTATTGTTGCATAGTGTTATTTCTTTATTAATTATACTTTTACTTGAAACTTCACACTCATCTTGATACTTCGGAGCACTTAATACATTCTTGTTGAAAACTAAAGTTGATTGAATTGCTAGTTATGTAGTCCTCGTGGGTACGATATCCAACTATCTTAGTCACTATATTACTTGTACGATCGCGTGCACTTACGTGTGCGTTAGACCATAATAATTTCCATTATTTTAGACATATTTGGTGTGGAAGAAGATTTGAGGTGATAAGATGTGGAATCAAACAAAAGCAAACAAAAAGACGTAAAGGTAGAAAATCACAGAACTAGCCTCCGACGTTGCAATTGTGATAGTCGATCTCACAATTATGAGGTCTGCTCATAAAGTCTAGAATTTTATGATTTTCTTGATTTTACATCTATAAAAGGCACCCAAGTTTTAGGAAAAATGGATATTTTTCGGTTTTACTAGAATAGTATTACATTTTTGTGGTTGATTGGGTGTCGAAATTGACAAAAAACGTAAGTCTTGAAGAAAGGTTTCTACACAACCATAAAGATTGATTGTATTCTTCTTTTTTATTTATTTAGAAATTAATTATTTTTATAGTGATTTTTTATTCAAAAACATGAATCTATCTTTGATTTTTTTTTTAATTTTTCCTGCCACTCTTGTCATGCTTATATTTTGCGTGATTCTTATTCATAATTAAGTGAATTCTTGATTTTGTTGATTACTTTTGTTCTTGAATGTTTTCAAAAAGATTGTCTAATCTTAGGACTTTTTCATATACTTCTCATTAAACATGATAAAGAAAACTTGTTACTAGAAAGGTTAGTTATCAAGAATTTAGGGCATTAACTCTCATCTAATAGCACTCGTTAAGGCTAATAGTTTACCTGACACATTATCAGTTGTTCTTATTTAAACAATTTATATAGATTAGGAAAGATCATATCAAGATAAATCATTCAGTGTTTGTGAAATATTGAGTGGTGATATGGGGATTGAATGTAGAATTTAGATACTTCACCATTTTCATTAATTGAACATGTTGTTTTAAGTATTCTTGCTTGAGGCCATTGAACAATTGACTTGCTTTCTAGGTTACTATTTGGACATAATTTTATCTCAACCCCTATCTTTTAATTTTTCTGTCTTAGCATTGTTAGTGAAAATTCTAGACTAGCTTGATCGTGATTATATTTTTTTCTATGGGACTCAACCCCTATCGTTTAGGTTACTATTTTTCATATGACCACATTACATCATATTAAGATGTAAGTGAGCATATCATATTTCCATAAAGAGGGTGAGAAACAAATACGTCAGTATAAAAGATGAACCTATTACTTATAACAAAAGGCCTTCTATCTTTGACAATCACGATATAAAATCAAAGCATGATAACATCTATTATAACCTGCTGGTAAATAAGATGCAATTTATAGCCGAAAATAATATGTAGGCTAATAAAAGAAGTAATGAACAACAAAGTAAGCAAGGCCAACTATATACTTAAATACATATAATAAGAGACCACAAGCAATGAAGGAAATGATAAAATATACAAAATAATCCCCCAAGACCTGGTGTCGCTTGTATAAGAGCTACTAATACAAGAGTAGAACTAAATAATTAAAAATACACATGTCTATCTCCGAAGATCATATCATACTTATTCTATAACTAGTAAACTTGGTCACGCTTCATGAGGTTCTGATTAACCATATAAAAATAATAACTAATATTTTAGTTTTACTTCAGATTCTTGAAATTCAAAATGCCTCTTGTACCTTTAATCATTTAGAATGTTACACTTTACTGAATAATTGAGTTCAAGTGAACTTATTTTTAAATAAATATACTTTTATATACAGGCCCAAATACATATAGCAAATATAATTTTTATGCATGATTCTCCCAGTTAATATAATATTTGTGTTGAATTTAAAATGTATTTATATTCTTTACATCTATTTTAGTTCACAATAAAGTATTTGAAATTAAATAATATACACTGCATTCTAATTTCAGATTGTCATACCGACATAAAAAAATAAAAATAAAAAAGAACCATTCCTTTTTCATTCTAAACTTGATGGAAAAACAACGTTTATTGAAGAAGTTATAGAGTCAATTACTAATAGTAATTAAAAAATAAATCAATATTAAATCAGTGATTCAACTCTTAAAATCTTAACTATATAGTGATATGAGCGAGTGATTTTACTAAAACTGCCAAAAAAAATGTTATTACTCATAATGCTTAAACTATATGCAAAAATATTATAAAAAAATAAAATATAACACGACACATTTCAAGACAAATTAGAATCCTTTTGATATTTGAAACATAGGAATCCGATCTTCTTGTATGTTTTTCATATCTGGACCACTACTGTTGATCTTCACAAATTAAGAAAATAAAATACAATTTCAAAAATATGAAAATGAAAAATCTTTGTGACTTATGAGAATAGATCTAGATACTACACTCAACAACTAATGAGAGATTTCAACAACTTATGCTCTCAAAGGTTTACATGAAACCCGCTAATTTTTTCAACAAATGAAGGCCCCAAATAAAATGAATTTTAGATCAAAAAAGAGAAAAAGAAATGATTTGAATATTGATCTAAAAATGTCTAATCAAAATATGAGTTTTCCCCCATTGAAAATAACTATAATAATCCAGTGCAATAATAAGTCATGAACAAAATCTTCGAGTTTAAGTTTATTTTTTCTCGAAATCTCCTGGTATCATTGCAAAGCTTTTTTCTTTGACTATGCACATTCCTTTGCACCAAAACTTGTCAATTCATTAATTTTTTCCATGCCTAAGATATAATGCACAAAGTAAAAAAAGCAGAACAATGCATAGATTTAATCAATAATTAACATGAGTGCAAAATAAAAACTCATATAAATGTAAGTACGTACACTCATATTCCAACTTTCTTTGACTTGTGCATCTTCTTCACCGACATTTGTTTCTATAATCGTAGCATCTAAAATTGCTCCATTGAAATGGTCCTTGTTCATGAAATTATTCTTGACTTTGGCATCAGTCTGATCTCCCTATTCTTTTTCTCATCCTTTTATGGTTGTTCTTCTTTATTGCATAACTAGGAAATTAATTCGCGCTTCACGCGATTATTAAAATCTTATTAATTTAAATTGAAAAAGACACTCATGTATTCTTCACAAATGTTATAGCTTTAAGAAAATAAAATGCCTTTTTAACAATATTTTGAGACTTTCACTAATAAAAAATATTATCAACTTTATTTTATTTAGAGAAAAAACAACAACAACAAAAAATACTCCATCTCATTTGAGTTCACTTCAACATAATTTTTGAAAATCACTCTTTGTTTTAAAAATATTATATAATTTTAATTTCTCATTATGGGAGTACACTAGATATGTTGTTGTTTAATTTCTCATATAATTAGTATATTGACTTTTTTCCTGTATATAATATTTTGTATGTAGTTCAAACATGTAAATTTCATTGCTAAAAATTTAAAGTTTATATGTTCAAACTCAAATCGAATACATATTGTGCTACATAAAATAGGACGAAAGAAATAACATAATATTTTTACGTATCTTCTATTGAATTTCTTAGTATCTTTACTAATTACATCCTTAGGTATTTCGTTAACACAGAATACTCCTTAAATTTGCTAAAACATTATTTTTAAAAAGATCATTACTCTTTCTTTTCTCACTTGCTATTTCTTTAGTCACATATTTTCAGCATAATTCCTTGTCAGACAAAATGAAATAGGATAGAAACATTACTACTCTTTGTTCTTAAGCCGAATCGTATTCAATAAAGATAAAATTATTTTTAAAATAAAAAAGAAGACTCATATGTTTATTTTTTTTATTTTCCGCCTGATTTCTAGTAGGTGTCGCTCTCAATAAAATTTCTTCATAGTAATCATAACGGTTCGAACCTAAGACCTCTAGTTAAGAGTGGAGAGGACTCATATAAATACTATAATACCATGTCCTTCTCACCAAGTAAATAATGGTTATAGATATTTTAGTTTATGATAAATATCTCACTTTATGGACATTAACAATTTACAGTTAATTAAAGTCTGAGTTGATCATTTCATAATTTATAGATTTATCCTGCCTCAAGCTTTCAAATCGTGTAATCTCTTTTGATCTGTATGAATAATAAATCAAAAACTTGCGATTGAAACTAATACCTAAATGATTGTCAGAATTTAAAATGTTAATGCAAAAAATACTATAAAAAGATTGAAATTAATTGCATACCTCGTCGTTAAATTATGTGTAACTAACACAAAGTTCTTCAACATATAGTTTTTAATATTGAGATCCATATATTTTGTAGAGTCAAAGCATATATAATTTGAGAAACTCCGTTATTTGTCCAAATTTACTGAGAAAATTATCCCATTGAAGAAAAATATCAAAAATAAAATATATTTCATAATTATTTCAAAAAAGAGGTTGTAAACTTATATTTTTTTCACCTCTTACAATATGTGGTGAGTTATACCATGTATGATTGTAAAAGGGATGGATTTGGGAGTATACGAAATACGAGTTCATATGTTACACAGAGGATGAGAAATAAATTAACAATTGCTCGGCTATTTAGCATCCAGTTACAGTTACTTAAGAATATTTATAATATAATATGAAAGAAATATTTTATATTAAACACCATTTTAAATTCAATAATTGAGAAAGAGAAGCAAATAATATAATAAAAAGAGATGTAAATAAATGAGAAGAGTAAAGAAATTTTAGCTTTGAAGGGTGTCACATCACCTTTCTCTTTCTCTTTAATTGAGCAATGAATGTGGACATAAATTTATTGATATAGTATTTTAATTTTATACAAATATTTTTGAGGAAAATATAAGAAAAAAAAAAGATAATTTTAAAAAAATGGCTTGAACATGATAATCAAATAACCAAATAAATATAGGCATAAAATGATAGGTTAATATATACTATAATAAATAAGCAATTGTAAGAGGAGGAAAGTTTGAAACGTTAGGTTATATTTAAAGTATCTAATAAATAAAGAAAAATGAGGAAAGACAAAATATTAATTAATTAATCATTAATAAAAAAACCGACAGAGAAGGTGAAATATTAAAATTGGAGTCATTTAGCATTGTCTATGCTTTATTTTCTTATAAGTTTTATTGAAAGAACTAACTATAGCACGTTTAAGATAGTTATCAGTAGATAACTGTAATGCCCCGATTCCCGAGAACCGGAATGCCACATGGTGCTTATGATCCCGAAGGACCACAAGCTAACCTTTTTTCTGATATCTGTACCTGTTCACTGCATAATATAATAAAATACATGCGAAAACTGGCTAACACTTGCCATAAGGTTCAAACATCTAGAAATATACAATACCTTAAACCACACACTAATACATCTGTCTAAAAAGCCACTACACTGCCTGAACTATGGAGTTGAAGGGAAAATTCCTCCAACTAACTCCGTCTACTAAAATCAAATACTGTAATAACAACATCCTCGGATGATGAGGACCCACTACTGCACCCATTGCTGCTATACAAGTGACTTCTAAGATGCTCCAAGTTTCACTCCTCTGAACCTATGGTGCTCCAAAATAAAAGAACATAGCGCGAATGCGTCAGTACTAAGATATACTGAGTATGCAA
Source organism: Capsicum annuum (assembly GCF_002878395.1). Classification (NCBI taxonomy): domain Eukaryota; kingdom Viridiplantae; phylum Streptophyta; class Magnoliopsida; order Solanales; family Solanaceae; genus Capsicum; species Capsicum annuum. The sequence goes on from NC_061119.1 coordinate 172,036,317, forward strand.
GCAGGGAAGGCTAAATGCAAGGGCCTATGCATGAACATTTAATCAACAGAATAATCATGAGAATATCGAACGAGTACACATATATGAATACACAGTTCACAACCACTATAACAATTATAACGACTCCAGATACCACAGCTCGGATACCACTTTACTGTCCTCGGAACTCACTACTGTACTGGGGTACTGCATTTCTGAATCACAGGATACCAATACGGATCAATCGAATACACTCACACCCCTGACTCCTGAAGATTTATACTGACACAGAACCGTGGGAAGTAGTTACATAACTCACCATGACTCCTCATAAGCAACTGAATATGTAGGGATGCACGCAATAATTTGAATAATATCTTTGATTTCGTAAAACATGCGTACGGAAAATGAAGACTCACATGGCTTGAATTTCATTATCTATACTTCTCATAATATTATAGAGAGAAAAACATAAGTAAAATCCCATAAATCATCATAAAATCATCAATATTCATCATAAATTCTCATGACTCATCATACACAACCAAACTCATCAACTCAAGACTCGGAGCAACTCGATAGTTCAAGAAACATACTCTTATGGACAGGAGAGTTTCCTATAACCGGCAACCCCATGTAAGCCGCATGGAATACCAACGTTTGCCCTCCTAGGGAGAGCATTCCCATTGGCGGGAGTGTTGTACTCTTGCCAGGGAGTACAACCTTAAAGCTTTCATAATCACAATTTGGCTCTCTGGCCAACAATATCATCATCAACAACCCTACGGTGGGACATAGGTTTGGGGAAATACCAAATTTCCCTCTCGATGCTAAGTAATACTCCCCGACTAGCTTAGAAAGCGTTAGGAAATCCACCATAACATCACAAGGGTCTATCATAAAGACCAAATCAAATCTCTTTGGAAATTCACCACAACATCGCAAGGGTCTATCATAAAGACCAAATCAAATCTCTTTCTCATTTATCAAATCATATCAATTTCTGGATTCCTAACTCAACACATTTTAGCTCAAAATATTTTAATTTTCCTCAACATCAACATGGTATCAATAACAAAGCATTTCATCTCTGCGAGCTTAAAATCAATATAAATCATCCCGATTCTGCGGATGCAAATCAATATTCTCAAATGATCATTCTTTCATTCCAATATTCAAATCATGACAATAGCTTTTGAAAAGCATTTAAGATCTTCAAATCATAGTAAGATTTTGTATGTCGTAATGTAACTCAAATCATGGCTCTTATATTAAGAATCCTCAAAAAAATAATTTCATAGTAGTGGTATGCAATTTATGGCATAAAATCTCAATTCAAGAAAAATAAGATAATAAGGTTATTATGTATACCACTATTGGACGATTCAAAGTTCCATAAATCATATCTTGAAAACACTTGAAATATCAACTCATGGTAGAAATATGAAATTCACCATATCAAATCATAACTTGGGAATAATAAAGTAATCATGTACATCAAAGCTTAAACAATTTATATTTTTCATAACCTCATAATTCGTCATTAAAACATCTTGGGTATTTACCCACTTTACAAAATCATGAAATTTCAATGATAAAATCAATTCTTTGGGAAGAAGAATGAAAAGATATTCTTGTTCAAAACCCCACATACTAAGTTCTCACGGAATTCATGTTAAGTTCTCAAATCATCGGAAATTCATCGATCGTAGCACGACTAAGATTATCGTGGAACTGACTCAGCTCTAGACCAACAAACTATTTCGGGCATATGTACCCCCAGCAATCAATAACATAAGTAATACATAGTATACAATAACGCATACTCACATGCCCACAGACCATCATGCACCATGAATTCATTAACACCTCACACCAATCATTTGAAGATTATATTCATATACAAGTATTGGGATCTCATGGCATTACATCGTAGATCATTCAACAAGGATGCATATGGTTAAGGAAGAATACAACATAACATAGTTCATCCAATCGGGATACACATAAATAACATACATTCAACACATCATGGTTCACTTCTCAAGGTTCTTTCCTTTAAGATCTTGATATATGCAATTCGACCCATAATTAGACATTTTACACTTAGTGTGGCCTAATGGCCTTACCATTTCCCTCAAGCATCATAGTAAACATGTAGCATGCAAGTATGGTATGAACTCATTACTTCGATCACAAGGGGTCATACGATCCATTCTTCTTCAACTAGGCATTTCTACAATTACCTTGCATGCACCATTTAGGCATAGGTCAGTATGAACAATTACATGTGCTACAACACCATCATTCATCTTAATTCCACCAACTAAATCCCTCGTCCGCACTTACAACCATATCATAAGCCTTCCACAACAACATCCCCAATTTTAGATAATAACAAGGAGTTCATATTGAACATATACATAGAAAGTAGTCTAGTCATTTAGAACTTATTATATCCTAAGAACGTAAATTTATAGCCTCTTAGACAATTCCACAAACACCTTACATGCACTTTTAGGCATTGGTGAATTCGTCAAATTCTCATATTTTCCGCCACCCCATATATCTCATCTAACACACATAATCATCACATGCATGTATCAACCAACATACACCATCACCACACATATATATATATCAACCACTATGCGTAATCATATATATATATATATATATATATATACACATAACTTGAACTTTCAAAAAGGAATTCGTGGACTCTATGGACGAAAGGAGTCCATAGATAAACACTTGCATACCTTAGATTTCGTGGCCGGAAGAGATTGACGAAAGGAATTCTTGAAATGAGAGGAAAATAATACAAGTTCTCAGCTGAATGGGGTATTTATAGAGGTTTAAAAGAGTGGTGGAAGACCAAAATGTCCCTAAGAAACAAATAAAACCCGAATCTGTCCTTAAGTGATATATCCGATAGGCTGGAGTAAATTGGCCATAACTTTTTACTCCTATGTCCAAATTGGATGAAACCAATTTATTGGAAAGACGACTCTCAAGGATTTCCGTTGATATATAGAAGCTCACACAGTTCATTATGTACAAGGAGTTATGATCGTTTGAAGTTGACCAAAAAAATCTCCTGGCTGCAGTATTTTTTTTCCTGCGCATTTTACTGTTCACCGTTCGATCGGAATGGTCGTAGTTTGATCGGAATGGTCGTAACTCATCGCTCGAGTGTCCGTTTTGGGTGATCCACATATCGTTGGAAAGCTTATTCGATGCTCTAAGAAATGGTGGGTCGAAATCCAAGAAATGACACACAGAAAATTATAAATCATTCTCAAAGATAGGATCCAATACGTTTACACACAAAATTTCGACGAAAAATTCTCTGGGGTATTACAATAACTAAGAGTGTTAAAGATATTCTTTTTATTTTTATTTTTAATATAGTACATAAATAAAATAAAAGAAAGTAAAGGGGAGAAAAGGAGAAAAAATAACATCTTTTTCATATTGATAATTAAAAGAACTCATCCTTTTTGACCTTTTTCTCTATTTTTCTTCTTTTCATTAATTCATTCTAATTCTCTTATTTTTTATTTTATTTTTAATCAAAAACTCAATTTTTACATTTAAATTTTTAATCGAGCATTTTTTCTCTTAAATATCGAAAAATAAATTTGTCATGTCGTGAGGCTTTTGTCATGTCATTTTGGCAATAGATTATTCATACAAATGAATTGTTTACAACGATAAGAATACACACACACACACTTTTTTATTGATTGACATATTTTCATGTTAGGTTGTTGGATGATATTTTTTTTTTAATTGTTGATACTTCAAGAAAAAAAATACTTAATTAAGACACTTTACTATGAAAATCGAGTTATATAACATCCGAATGAGAGAGAATCAAACAAAAATAATATTAGAAAAGTAAAGAAAAGATCCAAAATGATGAATCATTGGCCAAAAAATTATGAGCGAATAAATTTTATGTTATCAACAAAGCAATAAGTTGAAGCTAATAATAAAAAAAAATTGAAGATATTTTTTCCCATGACATAGTATAAAACTTTGTAATAAAGTCTTGTAATTGAAGGGTATATTTCTTGCATGTAATGAAATAGTTAATTAAAAATACTAAAATAAGCAATAAAATATCTCTGTCTCTCTCTCTCTATATGTGTGTGTATCATTTAAACATTTATACTTTGCTAAACTAATTAATTTGATAATCTCTCTTGATGGATCTTTCAAAATCATTAAATTTCCTTCTTTATCTTGATAAATCTGTATCAAATTAAACTAGTTCTGTCTTTGATGAATTTTATACCACCAACAAACATCCTTCTTCATCTTGATGAACTTGGGTTTGACTATTATTACATAAGAACAAATCATAAAGAATATTTGTATGATCTTCATCAAAACGATGATTACCATATTGTCACATGAAAAAGATTTATAGGAAAAAAAATCACTATTAAAGAAGAAGGAGAAAATGCAAATGAGTATCCAACAATTTCATAGATGATTGATATTTATTGATTTGATTAATCCATAAGAATTAAGTAGAATGAAGTTGAAAAGACATGTCATTTAAGTGGAGAATGCAAATAGATGAAAGTTTTTTATAACTCATTAGATATTATTAGATATAGAAATTATGATAGAGTTTTTTTTTTAATTAATAAAAAAATTGCTTAGTGAAAAATGAACCAAAAAATTCAAAAAAAGGAAGAAAAAAGATAAAAAGAGACGGAGGTCATAGAGAGGTGTCATATCACTTTTTCTATGAATCTCATATATATATATATATATATATATATATATATATTGATTAATGATCAAATAAATAAAATTTAATTTAAAAGAAGTATCGGTATACAAAAAGATAAAATAAAAAAAGTAAATGAGTGATAAAGAGCCAAACGGCTCTGATAAAGAGGGTATGGGTGCAATTTTTTCTTTTCACAGTAACGAATGATAATAGAATGACATGAACAAGGTGTATTTATTATTATTATTATTATTATTATTATTATTATTTTTATTTATTTTTTTTGAAGATCTTTTGGACATCAAATAAGAGGAAAAAAATGTAACTTTATTTCTTGATAGATAGATAGATAGATTAATAGAGTTAAATATAGTGACTTTTGAGCTTTCTTTAAACACATAAATAATTTTTTTCTTTTATTATATAATTGATAGAGTTAAATATATTGACTTTTGAGTTTTCTTTAAACACATAAATATTTAAAATGAGGAGAAATTCAATTAATGTTTAAAAAAATCACAAAAAAGATAAATAACATTAGAGGTCTCTAAGGCATGCCACATCGGATGAGCTAAGATTCTCCTAGATCGAAAAAACTTTTAATTGAAAGTTAGATTACGAAAATACCCTTTTAAATATTGAGTGAGCATTTTATCCTTTTAAAAAAATGTTCTTCTCGTTACTTTTAGAATACTCTTACTTTTAATGATACTAGTTAAAGAGCACATATCTCTGTAACGCCCCAAAAAACGGGTCCCGAAGCGTCACACGGTGCTTGAGGCTACGAGTAGCCCCAAGCTAACCCTTTGAGCCATTTTCATTCAGTTCAACACAAATAAATGGGGTTTCCATAAATAACCCTCAAATATCAACAGAGTAATCATCATCCAAGAATAAAAGAATTTCAGAAAGATAACAAAATATGACTTATTAGTCAACTCCCAACATCTATACTAGTCTGACAAGCCTCTAAGAAAATTAATTAAACCAGCGAGCCATTGAGACATGCCCCAACTGACTCATACTCAGTTATCAAATGTAAAAATTCCGCGAAACCAACATCAGACATCAAGTCCTCAGAACATGAGGTCTCACCAGAGGATATAGAACAGCGTGCCCGAAGAATCACTGTCGAACCTGGAACTGAGCACCTGAACCTACATTCTAAGAAAATATAGCCCATATCCGAAGATGTGGGTCAGTACCATGGAAAGGAACCTAGTATATGGGGGTGTATGCAGTTGTATAAACATCATCATCATAAATATTTATAAAAAATATGCAGGATATATGAAAGATGCACATAGCCCGAAGAAAATCATCCTAATCATGAGAGGATGAAATAAGTACAATAACACATGTGAGTTATCATATAATTTGTCAATCACTTTCAGTTCGTCAAGAATATCAATTCTCATAATGTAAATATCATTTAAATCTTTCGAAAG